>NC_089585.1:10505822-10805822 GCF_019320115.1 Miscanthus floridulus
GATGATCCGTTCCTCTTCTACAGATGCTAACTTGCTAACCCCTCCTCTCATATGCCTTTGCCTACCAGTTGTGCCATGTCTATATGTTGATCCTTAAACACCATTAAACATCATGCTATTGTGCTAACAAGACATTTGAGAAAATGTAACGCTAAGAATAAATGGGCCAGTGTTGATCAATTCCAATTAAAATGCATATGCAAGGTCATAGAACTTAGAAGCTTGTTAGAAATGGAAAATACATCGCGTACGACCTATATGTACATCTGTATTACAACATGGTGACTGGAACCTTCAAACAAATATATGTGTTGATAATTGACTACAAGTGCAGAATTCTAATCAATGAGGCATTGGGCTTTCTTCAGGATTTCACCAAACTATAAGGAAAATTAGTTACTTACTAGCTACGATATGAAATCATTTTGATACTTGGCCTCTGATTGGATCTCTTGAGGAACCTGCATTATAATATCAATAACTTCTCTTAGAAGAATTAAAGAATTTTAATCAATGAGGCATTGGGCTTTCTTCAGGATTTCACCAAACTATAAGGAAAATTAGTTACTTACTAGCTACGATATGAAATCATTTTGATACTTGGCCTCTGATTGGATCTCTTGAGGAACCTGCATTATAATATCAATAACTTCTCTTAGAAGAATTAAATCAATGTCTAACTAAGTGCATGGAAAAAAGAACAAGTATATCACGCATGGCTAAAATAGTCACATAATCCATTCCAAATGTGCAATATTGCTCCTGCTCTCACATTGGTTTCATTTAAAGAACAATAATTGACATACTTCCCAAATAAAAAATTATTCGGCGCCCTCCTTATCTGCACCGTTCATCCTCGTTGCCAGATGCTCCTCAAACAGAGCCTAATGGCAAACCACGTTCCAATGGTGCAGTAAAAACTTTGTGCTCATATCAAACTGAACTATGAAATTTCGCTGCAATAAATAACTTTATAAATCCATACAGTAGCTGCTGTCTGTACATGGAACAGATAAATTTGAAGTACAACAAAGCATCTTCATACAGAATTACTGGCGCACACTGCTGCAAGATATTCAGATAAAGATTACAGCAAAACCAATAACAACTACAGCAAATATATAAAGGCTTGCTCCTCGCCAAACCACCAAAAACACAAAATATATGTCGATTCATGAACTATATGCAAAAAGTAATAAGCAAGTTAACATACAACACCAAGTTGGAAACAACCTTAGCCAACTGTCTTGCAGCAATAATAACATTTCACATATTGCAAGGTCTACTGAACTTTCACCAATATTCATGTGGCACACACACACAACACTCGTCAGAAAGAAACTCTTTACCATACACAAACACTCTTACTGGAGGTACCGCATTTGACTTCATTTGGACACGAGCAGTGTGTCAGGCTTCCGCTGCTTGCTTGGTGTATTTGGCTTTGAACTTGGCCTAGAGCTTGATGCATTGCTTCCAGCAGTGCCGACTGCAACAATTTGCCCAGAAGCCGCAGCAGCTGCTGCCTTGGCAGCCTTTCGTGCACTCTTGTCAAGCTCAATCAAGCTTCGGGCTGCTAAGATTGCTTGTGCCACAAGGTCGTGGCATGCACGGGCATAGACGACCCTCACTGCTTCTGACGCAGCATCACACACCTCGGCTGGGTTCAGTGGCGCAAGCAAGCAGTGCCCAAGAACCCTCATCAATGGCTGGAGCAGCTCCCAGGGAAGTGGCACCCTCGCCTCCTTGTCATCTTCGCTGCAATTCCGGCCACTGATGTCTCCATTGATACGCATCCTGGCCAATTCGTCCTCCAGTTCCTTCCCATTCTCAGCCTCTGAGGACATTGGCGAGACAGACCCCAGAGAGTCACCCTCCTCTTCTTCCAGTTCCTTGTCATCAAGCTCAAAACGGCATTTGCAGTACTGCCCTGCCCACGCAGCCGCAGCATTGCAGGCATCCACCTTCGACGCAGCAGGCATCTGCGAAATCTTGTAGTAGTAGGCCTCAAATGCGACTCCAATAATTCCGGCGCGCTTCGTCGATTTCACCGCGGCCTGTGGCTCCAGCGGCGGCGAGAGCACCCCCACCACGGGAGTCGCCTGCGGAGGGGGAATCGGCGGGGGCTGCGACCGGCGAGGGGACTTGGAGCTGGGGTTGGACGCCGGCGTGTGGTATAGGGATGGGACGGAGAGGTCGGGCACCTGGACGAGGATCGGCTTCCCCTGGCGATTCTTGGCCTCGGAGGAGTACACAGCGAGGAGGACGGCCTCGAAGCCGGAGAGCGAGGAGGGGAGCTCGGGTGGGAGGCGGCGGAGGTAGAGCGCCGCCAGCAGGGGCAGGAACGCGAGCGCGGCGAGGCGGAGGTCCGGGTCGGCGGAGAGGAGAGTGTCGTAGAGCCAGTGGCAGGCGGGGTCGTCGGCGCCGCCGCCCGCCCGGAGCGCGTCGGAGAGCGCCGCGTAGGCGGCGGGCGAGCGGAGGAGCGCGCGCGCCGGGCGGTCGGCGTCGGCCAGCGCCGCCACGTCGTGGGAGACCGCGGCGGGCAGGATGGAGGAGAGCGCCAGGATGCGGGACCGCGCCTGCGAGACGGACTCCCACCAAGACGGGATCGGATCGGAGGCTGAAGCGGACGCGGAACCGGAAGGCGAGGCGGCGCCCGCGCCGGCGGAGGATGGGGAGGGAGGCATGGCGGCGGAGAAGCCGAGATGAGATCTCTCCTCGGCTGCGGAATGAACGTTTTGGTAGTTAGCTGTTTCTCGAGGGGCTACTTCGTAAACTTGGAGGCGAGAAGCCGAGAACTGTATACGTGTGTGAGTGGACTTTTGGAGGGTTTTCCTACGGGTAAATACTCTCTCCGTAAAAAAAATGAATGTTGTTCTGTCCTTTTAAGAGTAGATTTATCTTCTTAATTTCAAAAATCTCTGATCAACATGAATGATGCGTAGTAAATATCATTAAATGGATAGCGAAATATATTTATAATGATCTTTCTAAAGATATAAATATTGATTCTATTTTTTATAAACTCAGTTAAATTAAAAAAACGACTTAGTCCAAACCTAAAAGACATTTTCTTTGGCACTGAGGACGTAGATTTTTTTAGACAAACTGAGGGAGTAGATATAATACTGAAAACCACATGTGGCGTTGCCGCGAGCCTACCTATGCTAGGAGCTTATGATGTGAGTCCATATGAACATGATGAGTATGTGCCGTCCGACACGTGCTCCGTCGTTGGAGCAAACCAACACGTGCTCTTTATCACAATGGAAATGGATTGACAATATCTTTTTTTAGCACGAATGCCCCTATGATGTGAGTCCATAGGAAGATGGATGAGTTTGTGTCGCCCTTAACATGTGCTCCGCTGTTGGAGCAAACCAACACATGATTTTTTTTTTTAACTCAAACCAAGACATGATCTTTGTCACAGTTGAAATGGATTGACGATATCCTTTTTTTTAGCACGAATGCCAAGTTAAGGATTGAAGGTCATGCTTATCTGAAACAAAACCTGAAAGCATAATAGCAGTTTGTTTGATAATAAAGAACGTCTAAGGTTCACTCACAGTGTGGGGCGTGTTGTGACGAGCATCGACTGTGGGCTGGGAAGAGAGGGGGCAGGGGCAGGTGTTGTTTGCACCGGTAGCGAAGTGTAGAAGGCGAGGCGACAGAGCTCACGAAAGGAGGAAACAAACTGGTACTCTGTCCGTCTGTCGTGGAGTTGACGGCGTCCATGGCGTGCGGGTGCCAGAACCCCGTGCCGACGACCGAAGCCACAACTTTGTGTCATAGGGAATTTCACGTGCATTTAGAGCAAGGCTAATAATATAGTCGGCTTGCTGACAGTAAGATTCTTGCAGTCTTCTCTCAGCCCACTCATATAATAGTTAGCTCTTTGCAGTTAATACATGGCCCACTTGTCTCTCTCACAAATTTTTTTTTGTTCTTGTATCCAAGCCGACTGTAAGCTTATAGCTCGCTTCTTCTCTCTCTCCTCCCCTCTCTCTTCCACCTCAGCATTTAGTTGGCTTATAGCCTGCTATTATACTTGCTCTTCAGATGACATATACGAGTACAAGCTAATACATCGCATGTCCCGTCCCCAAAATCATGATACTATTACAAAAATCTATAACATAAAAAAGAGATCCTAACAGATGACGTTGCCATCACCTTAGATTAAATAGGGAATAAAACTTCATATACAAAGGAACCATTTCTTAGCACACAACTCTTAAGTTGGTAAGATTCTGTGCTGAGAATACTGTTACCACAAGCATTTGAATAGTATTAAAAAGGCAATGTCCACAACAATTTGTGGATCCAAACCTAATTGTAAAAATGATTGTCGCCATTCCCTACATACTATAACCTTTTTGATGCTCAAGTTCCTCTTGTGAAATCTTTATTCAGCCCAAGAGATACTGACTGTCGCCATTCCCTACATACTATATATCCTCACCAACTTTGTGCATCACAAAGAAGGCATTTAATGGTATCCTTTTACCAGCAAACAAGCAGCCTGCATCTTGTTATCATCTTACACTTTTTCAATTAGATCAGATTATAATCTAGTATAATGAGAGGCATAGCTAACAAAATATGACTTGCGAGTTCATTGATCAGTCATGTTTCATTCATTCTTTAATTGGTACCTTCTGAAGTACCCATTTATCCTGCTCGCATCCTAGTCTTGCCATATGTTGGCAAAATGTGTTTATTCACCCTGGAAATAGGTAAATAGATTTCTTTTCCTTATTGTTTAAACTGTTTTCTATGGTTCAGCATCGGCCCAAGAATGTTGATTGGTGATCAGGGAAATGTACTGGTCGAGACTGTTGTCGAATAAATAAAGGTAAATGTGCCGGTGGCAGGTGGCACTCACCATCAAATAGCATGACCTGGCAGCACACAACGAGTTCAACATATTTCCGAGAAATTATTGGTACTGAAGATCATTGCAGTCACTCTATTATTGAGTTTATTTTTTCAAAACTTTTGTTTGGCACAAATTCGGTGGTCAAGATCAGCATCATAAAATCAACTAAATGGAGTGGAGCTCACCACAGATGAGATGCAGAAGGGGAGAAAACATGACATAAAATAGATGAACAATAGCAGTATGATAGCATAAAATAGATGTCCAGATATGCCAATTGTCAAATAAGAGATCAAAAGAGATGGATGCTCTAAAGGAAGGGAAAAAAGAGAGGGAAATTTAGCATACACCACTGAAGATTTAAATCTTAATTTACACTTAGCAGTATGATAACATGAAAAATACAAGGTTTCATGGATCATACTACAAAACTAAAGTGAATAACTCTATTGCTTGAATCTGTTATTATTTCTCTTTGAAAAAACAAATGCTAAGAATGCAGTTCAGTCTTCTAAGATAGTTTTTAACAAGCATATTTATCAAGCGACTCTGACTATGCATATATAGTTAGACAATTCCTCATGTCACTAAAGCAGATAAATAAAGACTGACTATTTTCTAACTCTTACAAATTGTCAAGATTTATGGAAAAAGTGTGAATGAAGCATGAACTCAAATCTACTTTGTGTAATGAAGACCAATGTTTCAGGTTCATTACAGTTTCAAATAGAAACCAAGCAGACATGATCAAAACATATGAGAGCCACAGATCTGAGAAATAAAATACACCTTGTTTTATTTAGGCCCAAACTGTGATCAAGACATGATCAATCAACCAAATGCAGCTGTGCCAAAAAAAATATTGCTTCACACCAGAGCCAAACAATTGTACAGCAAGTATTTCTCCATCAGAAAATTCTGCAAAGCCAAATCCAAGAGTTAGATATTGAGACACTTAAAATACCTTTTTAACTCTACCACTATTGCACATTTCAACATCCAAGAATCTGAATCTTCTCAAAAGAATATTCTAATAAACAAAGTTAGAACATATTTCTTATGACATGTAGCAGAACATGTAATAAAATACCTTTCTCCGAATAAATGCTGAGCAGAACCATCAGATATTTCAAGGTTTACATCAAGGTGCAAGAAGATTAGCTCAAACAGAATATAGGGTGAAGGGTTCACTGGATCAACTATACTATCATGCTTCTATTCACTTCCTGAACTGCAGTCAATACTCAACACTACATTTCTAGAGAGAACTCATGCTCGCCTATCAGGTGATCACTCAAAGCTCAAAGCTGAGGCTACAGATTTCAGCTGCCTTATGTGGCTGATGCATAAGGAGTTACCAATAGTCTTTACAAGAACAGAATCCATGTCTAAAATGATGGAAGCGCGTTCTGTCCCTCACAACAACCTCCCTTCCATACAACCTTGAAATCAATTTAATTGCGTTATGGCAGTCCAAACACATCCTCAAGTTTTTCACAATTCTTATCACAGTATTAGGTTCTGAACTGAGTAATGCAAAAGCAATAGCCAGCTTCTCGCTGTGCCAGTAAAGAACTTTCTGCTTTTCTTCTTCTGCGACTTCAACAAAGACCTCAGTTACGTCAGGAAAATACCCAACACTATTTAAATCATTGATTATGCTCTCCAACTTAGAGTAGATTTCTTTGCTCATAGGATGAGACTGATCGCCAGCTACAAATTCATGAATAATACCATTCATTTCGATCAGACTGCAACCAGGTTCTTTCTTTATTCCTTTCTCCATTATTGCATGCCTAAGCCGCCGAACATCTTCCCATCTGTTACACTTTGCATAAATGTTTGACAGAAGGATGTACACCATGCTGTTCTCTGGATCCAGCTCAAGGAGGCGCTCTGCTACCAATTCACCGATCTCTGAATTGCCATGAACCCTACAAGCTGCCAGCAGGGTCCCCCAAATAGTGGAGTTGGGTGTCATCGGCATTTGATCTATTGTCTCCAAAGCTTCTGTAATTTTCCCAGTTCTGCCAAGGAGATCAATTATGCATCCATAATGCACCACATTTGGGGCTATATTATAGGTCTCTATCATGCTGAGGAAGAACTCCCGTCCTTTGTCAACCAAGCCAGCGTGGGTGCAGGCTGTGAGAACACCAATGAATGTCACCTCATCTGGAGTTTCTGAACCCCCGATCATTCTGTGGAACATTTCAATAGCCTCTTCCCCATAACCATTCACCGCGAGACCAAGTATGATAGCTGTCCAAGTAAACTTATCTCTGTGGTGCATGCCTTTAAAAACATCCAATGCACGCTCAATGCTTCCGCACTTGGAATACATGTCTATGAGCGCATTACCGACAAAGGCATCCATCTTAATCCCTTGCCTGCTCATGTAAACCCTCACCCATTCTCCCATCTCCAGAGCACCTAGCTGCGCGCAGGCTGTGATCACGCTCACCATGGTGAACTCATCTGCACTCACATTGCTATACTGCATCTCACGGAACATCTCCAATGCCTCCCTGAACCGGGCAGCCCGCACATACCCATCAATCATCGCGGTCCACGAGACTGTATCTCTCTCAGGCACACAACCAAACAGGTCTCTCGCTTCATCAACCTGGCCTAACCTCGCGAGCCCAGAAAGCAAAGACGTCCAGGACACCACGCTCCTCACCTGCATGCCGTGGAACACCTTCCAGGCCGAGTCCATGTCAGCACACTCGTACATATCGACCAGCGCGTTCTCCACCCTGAGGTCCGGCAGCACCCCACTCCCCACGACGCGCCCGTGCACCTGCATCCCGAGCAGCACGTCTCTCGTCCCCTTCCCGCAGGCAGACAGCACCGAGACGTAGGTGACCGGCGTGGGCGCGGCGCCGGCCCTGGCCATGTCCACGAACGAGCAGCACGACTCCCCGAACCGCCTGCACCTGTTGTGGCCCGAGATCAGCGCGTTCCACACGACGGGCGTCTCGCCCTCGCGCCCGCGCGCGCCGCCGCGCCGTCGCCCTCGGCCGCGTACGCGGCGACCAGCGAGCTCGCCACGTGCGCGTTGCGGCCCATCCCGAGCCTGACCACGTGCGCGTGGACGGCGCGCGCCGGCGCCACGGAGCCGGAGCCGCCCGCCGCGCGCGCCACCGCCTTGAGCAGGGGCGGGAACGTGTAAGCGTCGGGCCTGGCCCCGCGCGCCAGCATACGCGCGTACCCGGCGACCGCATCCTCGCGCGCCGCGGCCGGGCCCCGGAGCGGAATTCCGTCGAGCAGGCGGCGGGCGTGGGCGCGGAGCGGCCCCAGCGGCATACACGAGCGAATGACCGCGGGGTGGTTGATGGGCTTGCGGCGGGGGACCTCGGGGGAGAACGGTGGTGGTGGCCTGGTGGTTGGGGGAGGCGCCGCGGTGGCGCGGGTCTGCGCGAGTAAACGGGGGCGCGGGGGAGAGCGCGACGGGACAAGGAGGAAGCGGGCGAACGGGTGGGTGGGCGTGGGCCTGTGGCCTGTGGGGGTGGGGGTGGCCTGTGGGGGTGGGGGTGGGAGACTGGCAAAGCCCGCAAGGACCACGACGAGGGGAGCGGGGAAGTACACGGGCCGTCGCGGGCTACGCGGGCGGGGCAACGGCGGACCTCCTCTGTTCCACACCTTTCCTTTTCAGATGCTTCTCTGCTCCGGCAAGACGGCTACCAAGTCGAGCGAGAGCTTCGTACCACTACTTCGTAGTGGCAGCGCGAAAGTAGGTGAAAGAGATGCCGGCCGGTCGTCCGATCTCACCATCACTGCTCATTGGTCAGGTCAAAAAGACCAGTGGTTCAGACGCACGCTGCAGCAAGCGAAAAACGCACTCGCACGCAGACACAGTGACACAGCACACAAACACAAGCGGGAGGGGGTATGCCGGCGGAGCCACGTTGGGGCCATCCTCGGCTCCGGCCCCCGTTGATGTTGGTAATTTTTCAAAGGATATCCGTGACTCTGTGAGACTGTATGCATATTACTTGCTGCACAGTCGCATGGCTGCATGTATATACAACCTGTTCGGTTGGCTGGTTCGTATCGTTGTTGGTTCGTGAAGAAGTACTGCTGGCTGGTTTGTGTGAGAGAAAAATACTGTTCCGGCTGGAAATTTACGATCGTTTCCGACAAGCCACAGCCAAACGAGCAGGCTGATAGTTATTTTCTTACACTTGATTTTATAGCTGAACAACAGAGCCAAGATGACAGCGTGAAAAAGTTACCTAGCTTCTAACGCCGATGCCTTAGCCAAAGAAACAGAGAAATTTTAGACAGATCTGCTATGGAGCTGGATCCGGACCCCTCTTCCTTTCAGCTCTGGCTCCGCCACCGGGTATGCAACAACCTTTTTTTGTGGCATGCATGATTGCGTGGTGCCAATACGCAGGTATGCTCGAAAAGGACCCGGTTTGCGGCGGCGCATACCGACGCAGGCACTCGTACAGTCATACCGTACGGACGCGCCATACCATATACTACGGGCATATATACGGGCCTTTGGCTCTGCAAAGGAGATGCGATCGCGTGCCGTATACAGTACGTGGACAGCTACGACCGCTGTACGCACGGGAACATGCGCATTGAAGACGCGTTTTTGTCGCGTGCGCATTACTGCGTGGCGTGCATGCAGTCTAGCTTCTCTCGTCGCCGTCGCGTTCGATCGCGTTCGCGTCGCGCGCATGGCATGGAATGGCACGGCACGGCGGCACCACTGAAAGTCGCGCCTTGCATCTGGTTTGTCCCCCTTGGCTCGCTGGCTCGCTGTGGTGTGGTGCCAATGTGCCATACTGCCATGGCATGCCAGTGCACCACTGATGCGCGCCGCGCGCATCTCTCGATCAGGCATTCAAGGCTCAGGCGATCCAGAACGAATGCAAGTTGCAAGCCCATGCATGATTATATTAGATGTTTCTTCTCTTCGCGATCCATGTCATCTAGGGTGAGAAGCGACTACAGCTACAATACAGGCATGGCAAAGGTAGAGCACGAGCACGAGCACGAGCACGAGCACGAGGAAGAGTGACACCTCTGGCTCCATCGGGGACATGAGGTGATAGCCGTTTTTGTAACACCTTCACGTGAGTCGCCACCGCTACTATCAATTTACATATACTGGATGGGCAATTAGGCCCCGTTTAGTTCCGAAAATTTTTGGCTTTTGGCTACTGTAGCACTTTCGTTTTTATTTGACAAAAAATGTCTAATTATGGACTATTTAGGCTTAAAAGATTCGTCTCACGATTTCTCGGCTAACTGTGTAATTAGTTTTTTTTTCGTCTACATTTAGTACTCCATGCATGTGCCGCAAGATTTGATGTGACGGGGAATCTTGAAAATTTTTTGTTTTTGGGTTGCATCTAAACAGGCCTTACCTTGCTATGAACAGTAAATCTACTGTACTAGCAAACGTGACGTACGTTGGGTACATAACTTATTGCGTGGTCACATGATTGGAAATATAAACAAAATTTAATCTAAATTACATATTTACCATGATTAAAAACATATAAACCACTTTTGGTTTGGTCTGCAAACTATAGGTCAGCATAGATCTCGGAGCTAGAGTTGTGAAAACAGGCTGTAGATCTACATAATTTTGTGAAACCTTTGACTTTGTTAAATACATACTTTTGTTGTAACTTGTAAAATATATAGATTTGTGGTAATTTTGGCAAAGAATCTAGCGATTTTTGTGAAATTCACACTCTATGGGCGTTAAAAATAGTAACTGACAAAGTACACATGCTGTTCACCTTGCACGGTTTCACTCTATGGGCGTTAAAAATAGTAACTGAGAAAGTACACATGCTGTTCACCTTGCAAGGTTGCGGGCATTGAAACCCCTTTTGGCTTATAGCGAGTTTAAACCAACTATGGCCCTGTTCGCATGCACTTAAAACCGATTTGATCTGCTTCTTTTTTCATCTGAAACAGTGTTTTTCTTTCACAAATTCTTCTAAATTCATCTAGATTCCTCCAAAATTTCTCCACGCGAACGGGCCTAAGCCTGCACCGTTTTATTCTGACTACATATGTGTATGGCTCAACAACATGCATGTATATACGACTAGCTACGTGGTCCACTCGGACCTTGGGCCAGGTACGGTACGCGGATGAAACAGTAAAGGTACGAGGTCCACACTCCAGGCAGCGCTAGCTGCGCTACACAGACGCACTGATGCACATGGTGCTGCTCTCGCTTCTTCAAACTCACTCGATCCGTCTGTGTAAGTTTGTCAGGAGAACAGTAGATGTGCTGTGCATACACTACAGTCTACAGCTACATTGTACGTTTCACTTTCACCCACCAAATACTTGAATTACACATGCCAATGATACATAGAAACACAGGCGTGTTTTGGCGATTTATGCATATACGTTTTTGTACGCGTTAGAATGGTATGATGACTATACCATCCGCAGCCATATGCCTGTGTACCCACTCCGGTCCAAGTATGTCACCGTCTCTCGCACTGCAGCACAGCTTTTGTGCCTTGTCGTTGGTCCATCCATATGCACACACTCTCAACTCTCTCAAGTGGCCAAGCATGCAGCTGCTCACACACACGTTGCTAGCTCCGTTGCTCGCCATCGCCAACTACTAATACTACACACTCGCGCACGCACATACAGCAGCAGCCGAGAGCCTCGAAGAACTTTGCGCGCGCGCCCCGCCGCCGCCGCCACCAGCAGCAGCCATGAAGTCGTCGTCTCAGACTCAGAGCCCGAAGACCCCATCGCCCCGCGGCGGCATGGGCAGCGCCGAGCAGGCGCGCTCGGCCTCGGAGCCGTGGCTGGTGGCCGCGGCGGCGGCGAGCGCCAGCGACGACTCGTGCGTCAACGACGTGGACAACTTCGCGCGCACCGTGGCGGCCGTCAAGTCCAAGGCGGCGTCGTGCGCGCGCCCGGACATGCTGGCGTCCGTGCTGTCGCACTACGCGGCCAAGTGGCTCCCGGACGTGGCGCCGCCCCTCGCGTCGTCGTCCCCGGCGTCGTCCGTGTCCGGGCGCTTCCTGCCCCCGGAGAGCCCCACGGCCACGTGGCTCAAGAAGGGGCTCCTGCTGGAGTCCCTCGTCGCCGCGCTCCCGCCGGACCCTCCAGCAGCGGTCGCCGGCGGCGGCTGCTGCGCCACCGCCGCGGCCGTCGCAACCGACGACGGCATCACGTGCGACTTCCTGCTGAAGCTGCTCCGCGCGGGGAGCATGGTGGGCGCGGACGCGGCGCTGCTGCGGGACCTGGAGGCCCGCGCGGCGCGGCGGCTGGACCAGGCCACGCTGGGCGCCGTGATGATACCGGCGTTCGGGCACGCCGGGGACCACGCTTCGTCGGCGCTGCTCCTCGACGTGCCCCTTGTGCTGCGCCTCGTCCGCGGGTTCCTCAAGGAGGGCGCAGCAGCAGGCGCCAGCAAGGCCAGCAGCGGCGCCTCCATCATCGGCGGCGGCGGCGCGGCGGCCGCGAGGGTGGCCAGGCTCGTGGACGCGTACCTGGCCGAGGCCGCGCTGGAGGCCGGCCTCCGCCCCGCCGAGTTCGAGGAGCTCGCGCGCGCCGTGCCCGCACACGCGCGTCCCGCCGACGACGCGCTCTACCGCGCCGTCGACACCTACCTCAAGGTGCGCATGCGCTCCCGCGCACACTCCTTCGGTCCTTCCCTTTCCATTCCTGGTTCCTCCTTGTCCTTGATTGCACTCCATGACTCTCGGTGGCACACCATGCGCGCGTGCGGCGTAGCACGCGTGCGTGCCCATTCCTGCTCGCCGAAAAGGCCACGGCCACGAACAACATAGCCGCGTCTTCATGTCAGTGACTCAGTGCTAACAGTTTTTTAGACGAGGAAAAATCCTCCGTTCAGGCCTCTGCATCACTCGATGCACATGCAGCCACCGTGTCAGTATTAATGCACAGTTACCTTACTGCCCCGTTCGCTTGGAGAAATTTGGATGAATATGGAGGAATTTGTTTGAGGAAAACACTGTTCTGGATGAAAAAAAAAAGAAACGGATCAAGTCGGGTTTAAGAGCATCCGAACGGGCCAAGAATGGTCCGTTCGGGTGCCCTTAAACCCGACTTGATCCGCTTCTTTTTTCATTCGGAACAGTGTTTTCCTCTAATAAATTTCTCCATATTCATCCAGATTCCTCCAAATTTCTCTAAAATTCTCCTAGCATTGCAATCCCATACTGAATCTTGCAGTGACATTGGTCATAAGAGGAAATCTTACTAGGGCCTTGTTTAGATGCCATCTAAATTCCAAGTTTTTTCATTCTCTCTTCATCACATCAATTTTTAGCCGCTTGCATTGAGTATTAAATGTAGGTAAAAAAATAACTAATTATACAGTTTAGTTGGAAATCACGAGATGAATCTTTTGAGCCTAGTTGGTCCACGATTGGACAATATTTACTAAATAAAACGAAAGTTATATTATTCATCGAGTTCATTTTTTTTTTAATCTAAACGAGGCCTAGTAGAGAAGAGAGACCGTTGGTTTCAGTTTCATTTGGAAACGCCTTTTCGTGCACGGCAAAAAGGCAGTGGTGCTGAAGTCTGTGTTCTTGAGTTGATGGGTTAGTGGGGTTGCCTTGGGTTGCAGACAATCCCAGGACGTGTTCGAATCTGTGCTGGAGATACAGATACCAGTAATTATTCTTAGTAAAGTAAAGCAGTACTGTAAAAGCGATAGGAATCACCGAATCAGGCATGCATATACTGGGCGCGACTCTGGCCTTCTTTGGGCGCCTGAAAACTTGCGAGGCATGTCCATGTGGTTCTGTGTTTGACTGTACTGTGCTTTGCATTGGACCATGCAATGCTAGCTAGCATTGTAGTACTACCCGTGTCCATTTTTTATTATCGCTGGAGGCATCTTTTTATCGGACTATTCAATAAAGTATTATACGAGAGAGAATAAACCGAAACAAATAAAAAAGTTGGAAGTAGTTCAATAGTAAATCCAATTATTCTGCAATCATAAGTTAGGTCGTAGGCGTAGTGTACCATCACAACAAAAATCATAACAAAGCCTGCAACACACAACTATGCTTAGGCTTTGTTTAGATGCCATTCAAATTTTAAGTTTTTTTACTCTCTCCATCACATCAATTTTTAACCGCTTATATGGAGTATTAAATGTAGGTAAAAAAATAACTAATTACACAGTTTAGTTGAAAATCACGAGATGAATCTTTTGAGCCTAGTTGGTCCACGATTGGACAATATTTGCCAAATAAGACGAAAGTGGTACTATTCATCGGGTTCACTTTTTTTCGCAATCTAAACGAGGCCTTATTCTATGATTCTATAGGGAAGGGAACAAACCACACACTAGTTATTTTATTTATCCATGGGTTTGTTTGTGCCTGGCCTGTGAACTGAATGATAGCATTTGGTTGCTTGCTTGCACGGTTTGACAATGCAAGATTTTTTTTAAAAAAAATCCCTCCCTCCCATTTGTCGCTAAAACCCTTGCTACTAGCATCTGTCTGTTGCATTGCATAGGGTGAGTATGTCAAAAAGGCTGAAACGTCTTATCTACTGGTGTCACTCATTGTAGTGTCCAAAATCACAACTAGGCCTCGTTTAGATTGCGAAAAAAAGTGAACCCGATGAATAGTACCACTTTCGTCTTATTTGATAAATATTGTCCAATCGTGGACCAACTAGGCTCAAAAGATTCATCTCGTGATTTCCAACTAAACTGTGTAATTAGTTATTTTTTTTACCTACATTTAATACTCCATGCAAGTGGCTAAATATTGATGTGATGGAGAGAGAGTGAAAAAACTTGGAATTTGGAATGCATCTAAACGAGGCCCTAGTCGCTGGCATGTTATTTTGAACTTATCAGCAGGTTTTTAGCGAAGGACAAACGTTTGGAGAGAGATGTCAGTGTCGTCACAGTGTCACGTGAGCTCCACCGGTTAACCAGCAGAGAGGCAGAGAGACCTGTCAGCTGTCATTACACATGGGAATAGGCGCTTGACTGCTTGTGGATACGAAGGCTCCGTTCGCTGAAAAACCACGGCGGAACGCTGATTTGTTACGAGAAAAATATACTATTTTAATTAAATAAATAAGTTAAAAAATATAAATTATAAGACAAGCGAAAGCGAATCGAGACCTTCTTGTTCCTTTGGGCTTTGGTGCCCTGTGCGCTAAACTACTCGGCCACACTTTCCTTTTGTCCTGCTAGCTTCGATGACCAGCCACCAGCAGGGTTACTGTACACCTGCATTTTTCACAGGAAACTACATGTGCTTGATAGTTGATTAGTACTAATAATATCCTGTTCAGATAGATCCATCTGAAAATGTGTGGACGGAGTTCCCAAGCAAGCTGCGGCGCCTGCAACCTGCTCAGGGATCTTTGCAGGCGTGAACAGAAATTCTAGATTCTCAGACTGTGTTTAGTTCACGAATTTTAGGAATTTGGCTACCGTAGCACTTTCGTTTTTATTTGACAATTATTGTTTAATCATGAACTAATTAGATTCAAAACGTTTGTCTCGTAATTTTCAACCAAACTATGTAATTAGTTTTTTTTTATATTTAATACTCTATGCACGTATCGTAAGATTCGATGTGATAACTACTAGCACTTTTTGAATTAAACAAGCACTCCGAGCCCCATTGCGTGCTGCTGGCTGGATGTGCCTGGGGACCTGGGTGCAGTCTACAACAGTGACAGGATCTTTCTGTTGAGATCGAAATGCAGCAAAAGAAATCTTGGGGAAGCCTGTTCTGTTACGTTCCTCTGCATTTTACCGCTGAGCTCTTGTTTAGTTTCATCTTAATTTTCAAAAAGTTGCTACAGTACCTGTCACATTGAATGTTTGCGGCCCGTGCATAGAGCATTAAATGTAGACGAAAAGAAAAACTAATTACACAGTTTGGTGGGAAATTGCGAGACGAACGTTTTAAGCCTAATTAGTTCATGTTTGAACACTATTTATCAAATAAAAACAAATAGCCCCAAAATTCAAATTACTACCACTAAACGCAGCCTGAGACACTGTCATCGGAATATAATGCTGACAGCGCTGATATATTCGCATGTCAAATCGATGATACACTGGCCATGCGTGAAAAGTCACGTCAGATTCAGGAATCAGGATCGCTACTTTGTGCGGTGCACATTGATGATTTGCATTTAGTAGAATTAGGATTGCATTAAGATAATCCAAAAGTTCCGTGACATGCTTCAAAGAAATGACCGCTGATCCTCAGGGCGCGTTTAGTTACCAAATTTTTTTTTTGGTTTGGCTACTACTTGGTTACTGTAGTACTTTCGTTTGTATTTAGTAATTAGTATTTAATTATGGACTAATTATGTTTAAAAGTTTCGTCTCGTGATTTCTCACCCAACTGTGTAATTAGTTTTTTTTTCGTCTATATTTAATACTTTATGCATATGCCGTAAGATTTGATGTGATAGTTTATGATGAAAATTTTTGGGAACTAACATGCCCTTATTCCTTGGCATGGCTCCATTTCCGACAGGCGCATCCGAACACCGCCAAGGAGGAGCGGAAGTCGCTGTGCCGGCTGATCGACGCGCGCAAGCTCACGGCGGAGGCCGCGGCGCACGCCGTCCAGAACGAGCGCATGCCGGTGCGCTCCGTGATGCAGGTGCTCTTCTCGGAGCACGGCAAGCTCAACCGCCTCGCCGAGCTGAGCAACTCCTTCAGCAGCCAGCGCAGCCCCAACCCGGCGCTGGAGCTCCCCGGCCGCTGCCCCTCCAAGCGCGAGGTCCTCGCGCAGCACCAGGAGGTGCGCCGCCTCCGCGAGGACGTGGCCAGGCTCCAGGTTCTTCTTCGTCGTCGTCTTGAGCTTCCGAGTCCGCACGAGGTTCGATTCAGTGCTCCGATCGGCTACACTGACACTGGAACGTACGTACTCTGCGTTTGCAGGTGCAGTGCAACGCGCTGCAGGCCCAGGTGGACAGGCTGAGCTCCGAGAGGCGGCGACGCGGCGGCGGCGGCGGTGGCGGCTTCTTCAAGTGGAGCGCGTTCTGGTTCGGCGGTGGCATGGGCGCCGATGTTGCGAGGGTGGACAACTCGGAAAGCGACATGGAACGCCGGACGCCGCCCAAGGGGAAGAAGAGCAGCACCGCCACGGCGACGCCGAACGCAAAGTGGCGCAAGTCAACGTCCTGAGATGGGGATGTTGAAGGAATGGTGATCAATGGTTGTTTATTGTGGTTTCTGCTTTTGCTTGGGGTTATAGTTGTAATTTCTTTGAGTTTGAATGCCCTATTGTGTGAGTCAACCTGTTCGCTTGCTCGTAAACGATCGTAAATTTCCAGCCGGGAACAGTGTTTTTCTCTCATACCAAACCAGCCAACAGTAAATAATCCACGATACGATACGGCCTTTCGAACAGGCATGTCATCTCGAGTTTCTGTTCATGGTGAAATTATCTGACTGAACTGTATGACGTACTAGTAGACTGAAAGCACCAACTGCTGATAGGCAGAAGCCACGAACAGATCAACATGGAAATGTAAAATCGTAATTGCACGTAATGTTAGACCTAAAGGAGCATCTCTAAACATAGAACTAGCGAGTCTACTTGCACTTAGATAAATCGTGAGTCCTAAAACATCTACGAAGAAGAACGTGTCGAACCTGACACCGTAGAGGAAGATGGTCCAGAAGCCATCATCTCGTTCGTCGGTAACGTCTACGTATGGGCAGCGACGTTCGGGGAAGACGTCAATGAAGTCGTCGACGTTGGTTGAGTGGGACGGCGCGGCTGGTGGCTTTCCGTCACTGGCTATGCCCCTCTCTAATCAGGATTAGGGTTTAGGTTTCTGTAGGGAGCTCGGCTCAGGCGAACCTCGTACTCAGAGCCGCTGGCCCCCACCTCTATATATAGCGCAGTGTGACAGGGGCCTTCCAGCCATAGTGGGCTAGGCATCCCCGATCAGAGCGCGGATAAAGACTCAACTGGGCCATTGGGCCCAGTTTGGGATTAGAGATCGATCTAACAATCTCCCCCTTGATCTCCTATCATCTTTCAATTTTATATCATTTACTTTTGTTCATTCCATTACAGATTAGCGCATAGAGTATATTTCATCATCACGATCAATTACCGATAGATTTAACAACTACAACACACCACTCTGTTCTGAAATAGATACTTGACTTTGGGCTTTTTTTATCCAGAAATTATATGCTTTCCCTTAAACCCATGTCGGCTACATGTTCTTTGAACACGTTGGGTGGTAAGCCTTTTGTAAGCAGATCCGCGAGCATCTTTTCGGTACTTATATGCTCAAGACTTATGACATTATCTCAAACTTTATCTTTCACAACATAATACTTTATGTCAATGTGTTTGGCAGCACCACTTGACTTATTATTGTGAGCATACTGTACCGCCGGATTATTATCGTAGTATAACTTAAGTGGTCTATAGATGTCGTCAACCACCTTCAAACCGGGTATGAACTTCTTTAGCCAGTTCACCTACCCCGTTGCCTCATTACACGCTATAAACTCGGCATACATTGTGGACGATGTAATGACAGTTTGCTTTGAGCTTTTCCATAAAATAGCTCCCCCCTGCGAGAGTGAATACATATCTAGACGTGGATTTTCTATCATCTCCAGCATAATCAGAATCTAAATATCTCACTATATGGAGTGAATCTGATCTTCTATATGTCATCATGAGGCTTTTCGTTCCTTGCAAATAACACAAGACTTTCTTTACTAATTTCCAGTGTTCTGTTCCAGGATTGCTCTAGAATCTGCCAAATAACCCGGTAACAAATGCTAAGTCAGGGCGCATATATACTTAAGCATATTGCAAGCTTTCGACAGCTGAAGCATATAAAACCATTTTCATTTGATCGATCTCATACTGATTCCTGGGGCATTGAAAATCCCCATATCTATCGCCCTTGACTATAGGAGCAGGTGAGGGACTATATTTGTGCATATTGAATTTCTTTAAGATCTTTTCTATGTATGTCTTTTGTGACAGTCCTAATACCCCTTTACTTCTATCTCAGTGAATCTCGATCCCTAGAACGAACGAAGCTTCACCAAGATCTTTCATATCAAATTTTGAGGACAAAATTTTTTTTGTCTCCAGTAGTAGACTGACATCACTACTAGCAAGTAAGATATCATCCATATATATGACAAGGAAGATAAACTTTCCATTGCTTGTTTTAATCCATAAATAGATTTCTTTAGGCGGCACCCCATTCGTTCTTTTCCTTCCATGACAAAACATTTCGGTTGTGCCATGTAAACATTTTCCTCTAAGTCCCCGTTGAGAAATGTCGTCTTTACATATATCTGATGTAATTCTAAATCGTAATGTGCCACTAATGCCATTATGATTATGAAGGAATCCTTACATGAGACTGGAGAAAATGTCTCATTGTAATCAATGCCTTCTCTTTGCATAAAGCCTTTTGCCACAAGTCACGCTTTATATCTCTCTATATTCCCTTAAGAGTTAAGTTTTATTTTGTAGACCTATTTATAGCCTACTGTTTTGGCTCCTTTAGGAATTATTTCCAAGTCCCAAACTTTATTGGCATTCATAGATTTTATTTCATTTTTTATGGCCTCAAGCCACTTTGATGAATGATCACTTCTCATGGTTTCTTCAAATGAGGTGGGATCATCCTCCATTTAAAATTTCTCGTTGTTGTATACTTCATAGTCAACAGGAATAACTGATTTTCTAACTCTTTGAGACCTTCTAGGGGCCTCCACATTTGGCACATCTTCTGTTTGAGGCTGTTGTTGCTCCCCCTCATGTGTGGTAATAGGTTCTACAGGATCCTGAAGAATAGGTTCCTCATCGTCATTCATTGTTGCCACAGATGGAATAACAACAGGTGCTGGCACCACAGTATCTTGCACTATCGGTGCAGCGACAGCAGATAGTGAGAAAAATGACTCATGAATCATCGGAGTGGGCGCATACACCCGCTTCTCTTCAAGGTCAATTTCTCGAGCTACCATGCTCTCCCTCATCATTTCATCATCTTGGAAGACAGCGTGTCTCATTTTTATAAACTTTGTATGTCTATCTGGACAGTAGAAACGAAAACCTTTTGACTTTTTTAGGTAGCCAATGAAATGGCAACTTACTGTTTTGGGATCTAGCTTCTTAGTTTTTGGGTTAAATACTTTAGCCTCAGCAGGACTCCCCCACACACGTAAGTGGTTTAGTGAGGGTACTCTTCCTGTCCATAACTCATACGGTGTTTTGGGCATCGACTTACTTGGTACTCTATTAAGAATATGAATGGCGGTTTTTAACGCCTCCATCCACAGTGAAAGCTCTAGTTTGGTTTTGGTAAATTGATGAAACCCTAAGTGCTAACCTAGTTTATCAAGTGATTATGATATAGGTAGCACACTCCAAGTTGCAAAGCAAACAAAGATCATAGCATGATGAAGATGATGCCATGGTGATGATCAAGTGCTTGGACTTGGAAAGAAGAAAGAGAAAAACAAAAAGTTCAAGGCAAAGGTATAAACTATAGGAGCTATTTTGTTTTGGTGATCAAGACACTTAGAGAGTGTGATCACATTTAGGATTGATAGCCATACTATTAAGAGGGGTGAAACTCATATTGGAATGCGGTTATCAAAGTGCCACTAGATGCTCTAACTCATTGCATATGCATTTAGGATCTAGTGGAGTGTTAACACCCTTGAAAATGTTTGTGAAAATTTGCTAACACATGTGCACAAGGTGATACACTTGGTGGTTGGTATATTTGAGCAAGGGTGAAGAAGTTAGAAGTGAAATAGAGTTGGTCGCAATGATGCTGGCGTCGGTCAACTGACCGGACATTGGGTCACTCTGCGACCGGACGCTGAAGGGCTGCGTCCGGTCAGGTTGTCGGATGGCACAGTGATTAGGGTTAAGCACCGGATGCTAGGCTGTGTCCGGTCAAGCATGATCGGACGCATCTGGTTGGCAAAAATATGTTTTGGACCCTTACTGTAAACGACCGGACGCTGAGAGACCAGCGTCCGGTCAGCTCTGTCGGAGCGTCCAGTCAATATTTCGACCATTGAGATCAAACGTTCATTGTTGAATGCAGGAGACATGTGGCCACCATCGGGCGACCGGACGCTGAGGAGCAGCGTCCGATCAGTTGGACTAGAGCGTCCGATCAGCCCGTGTTATGCCTAGTGAAGGGGTATAACGACTCTATTTCGTGGGAGCTTCTATTTAAACCCCATGGCCGGCTATGGCTCATATCTTTGGCTATTTTCATTGACATAGCAACCTTGTGAGCCTAGCCAAAGCCCCCCACTCATCTCCATCATTGATTCATCATCATAGTGAGATTGGGAGTGAATCCAAGTGCATTGCTTGAGTGATTGCATCTAGAGGCACTTGGTGTTTGTGTTTCACTATGGGATTCGCTTGTTACTCTTGGTGGTTGCCGTCACCTAGACGCCTTGGAGTAGCGAGGATCATCGAGTGGAGGGTGGTGATTGTCTCTGGCTCTGATCATGGTGATTATGAGGGGTTCTTGACCTTTCCCCGGCGGAGAGCCAAAAGGTACTCTAATAAATTGCTCGTGGCTTGTGTGATCCTCATCTTGTGTTAGTTGTGTGGCACCCTATTGAGGGTTTGGCATGTGATGCCAATTAGCGCGTGAACCTCCAAGTGAGTGAATCACCACAACGAGGACTAGCTTGCCGGCAATCAAGTGAACCTCGATAAAAAACATTGTGTTCATCCTTTGATTCCAAGGTGATTGGTCTTCATTGTTATTCATCCTTGTGATTGATTGGTTCATTCATCTTCACGGCGATATAATCTTCTTGATCACTCTTTTTATATTATCGCAAACTAGTTGACAAGCTTTTTAGTATAGCTAGTTGTGAGAGCTTGCTTGCTTGATTAGTGTGGCTCTTTAGTTACCCTTTGAGAGCACACTAACATAGAGTAGTATCATAGCTATTGTGTGAATAGATACTACCTAAACTAGAATTGTGGTAGGTGGCTTGCATTTTGAGTAGGCTAGCGCAACACTTGCTTTGCCTCATAATTGTCTAACCATTTTGTTAAGTGTTGTTGTAGAAATTTTTATTAGGCTATTCACCCCCCTCTAGCCATTAGGACCTTTCAAGTGGTATCAGAGCCGAGGTCACCGTTATTTAAGGCTTAACAACCTTCGGTATAAAAATAGCTCAAATCAACAACACCAAGAAGCCACCCCAATTTGATGGTACAAATTATCCTTATTGGAAGTCAAAGATGACCACACACATCAAGTCAATCAATAGAAAGGTGTGGAAGGTGGTAGAAACCAAAATTGAGATTGATGATCCAGAGAATCCCACCGCCGCCGAAGAAGTACTTCTCCAAAACAATGACATTGCTCTAAGTGCTATTCATGATGCAATTGATGAGAGAACATTTGAGCAAATCAAGAATATTGAGATAGCTCATAAGGCATGGAAGAAGTTGGAAGAATAATTTGAGGGCACTCAAGCCATGAAGGGTGCAAATGCTTACATTCTCAAAGAAAAGTTTGCAAGCTTCAAGATGAAGGATGATGAGAGTGTGCCGGAGATGTTCCATAGGCTTCAAGTGCTTATCAATGATCTCAAAGCACTTGGAGAAGAAGTGAAGGATAAGGACTTCTTCCACAAGTTCTTGAGATGCTTACCCTCAAGATTTGGTACATTGGTCACTATTCTAGTGAGGAGTGGTTTGGACACCATGACACCAAACCAAGTGTTGGGAGATATAATGACCGATGATACTTATAGAGATGATGATGAGAAGGAAGAAAAGAAGGAGAAGAAAGATGAGGAAAAGGATGAGAAGAAGAAGAGTATGGCATTCAAAGCCACATCATCTAAGGGTAAAGCAAAGCAAGAAACATCAAGTGAAGAAGATGAATCATGGGATGATGATGATGATGAGAAGATGGCTCTATTTGTCAATAGATTTGGTAAGTTCATGGTGAAGAAGGGCTACCGTACTAGAAGAAAGAAGTCTTCATCCAAGAACAAAGAAGAGTCAAGAAGGTGCTTCAAGTGTGGAAGCAAAGATCATCTTGTTGCTCAATGCCCATACAACAGTGACAATGATGATGACAACAAAAAGAACAAAAAGGACAAGAAGAAAAAGAAAGAGAAGAAGGACAAGATGGCCTTCAAGAAGAAGAAGGGTGGTTCATATGTAGTCACTTGGGATAGTGATGCTTCCTCAAGTGATAATGATGATGATGATGATAGTGATGATCACAAGACCACCAAGAAGAAGGTTCTTGCAAGCATTGCTATCAATGAGAAGCCTTCTCTCTTCGAATCTTCATCATGCTTCTTGGCTAAGGCCACTAAGATACAATCTTGTGATTGTGAAAGTAATGAAGAATATGTTGATGATAATGAACATGAAAATGATAGTGATAGTGATGATGATGAACCTACTAAGGATAAATTAATTAACATGCTAGAAGATGCTAGAGAACACTTTGATATCAAGAGAAGGGAATGCAAAAGCTTGCATAAGGAACTAAAAGCCCTTAAGCAAGCCTTTGATGAGCTCAATGCATCTCATGAGAGGCTAGAGGAAGCCAATGAGAAGCTTGGCAAAGCTCACAAAAAGCTTGAAAAGGCTCATTCCTCTTTGCTTGATGAGCAAAATAAAAAGAAGCATGTTGAAACTTGCAATATAGGTTTAACTTGTGATATAAATGATAAATCACTATCTATGCCTATCATTGTTGGTCCTACTAACCCTTCTTGTAGCACTTCCACTTCTACCTCATCTAGTAGTGATGGTCTCACTTGTGATACCTCACTAGTGGTTGAGAATGAGAACCTCAAGGAGGTCAATAAGCTCACTCACACCTTAGCTAAAGCTTATGATGGTGAGGACCGCTTGCTTATGTGCTTGAGTAGCCAAAGAGCTTCTCTCTACAAAGAGGGATTAGGCTATACCCTTAAGAAAGGCAAAGCAGCCTTTGCTCATCACAAGACTAGTTTTGTGAAGAACAACGGTCGATTTTGCACTAGTTGTAAGCAAGTGGGTCACAAAGAGCAAGAATGCAAAAACAAGAGCAAAAATGCTAATGTATCCTCCATTAAGCTTGATTCATGCTATATGCTTACTAAGGGCACAAATGGTGTGAAGGCTAAGTTCATTGGTAAACTATAGATAGGCTCAAAGAAGAAAGCCATTTGGGTACCAAAGAGCTTAGTGACTAACCTTCAAGGACCCAAGCAAGTTTGGGTACCTAAAAAGAATTGATCTTCTTTTGTAGATAAATTACAATGCCGGAGGAAGGCATTGGGTTCTTGATAGTGGGTGCACTCAACACATGACCAGTGATGCAAGAATGTTCAACTCAATCAACACTAATGGCAATGATGGTTATGATAGTATCACATTTGGTGATAATGGCAAAGGCAAGGTCAAAGGGCTTAGTAATATTGCAATATCCAATGACATGAGCATATCCAATGTATTTCTAGTTGAGAGCTTGAATTTCAATTTGCTATCTGTGGCTCAATTGTGTGATCTTGGATTCAAATGCATATTTGGAGTAGATAATGTAGAGATCATGAGTGTAGATGGCTCTAACTTGATCTTCAAAGGCTTTAGATATGAGAATCTATAGTTGGTTGATTTCAATGCTATTGAAGCTAGATTATCTACATGTTTGTTCACTAAGTCTAGCATGGGTTGGTTATGGCATAGAAGGCTTGGTCATGTTGGAATGAAACAATTGAATAGATTGATTAAGCATGACTTAGTTAAAGGCTTGAAAGATGTTGTGTTTGAAAAGGATAAGCTTTGTAGCTCTTGTCAAGCCGGCAAACAAGTTGGAAACATCCATCCTAAGAAAAGCATGATGAGCACTAGTAAAGCATTTGAGTTATTGCACATGAATTTGTTTGGGCCAACACAATACATTAGCATCGATGGTAACAAATATGGCTTTGTGATAGTGGATGATTACACTAGATACACTTGGGTATTCTTTCTAGTGGACAAAAGTGATGTGTTTGCAACATTCAAATCATTTGTCAAGGGCATTCACAATGAGTTTAAAACAATCATCAAGAGAGTTAGAAGTGACAATGGTAGTGAGTTCAAGAATACTAGAATTGATGAGTTATGTGATGAATTTGGAATTAGACATCAATTCTCAGCCAAATACACTCCACAATCAAATAGCCTTGTTGAGAGGAAGAATAGAACACTCATTGATGTGGCAAGGTCTATGCTTAGTGAGTACAATATGAGTCAATCTTTTTGGGCTGAAGCTATCAACACGGCTTTCTATTATAGCAACCATCTCTATTGTCACCAATTGAAAGAGAAGACACCATATGAGCTCTTGAATGATAGAAAGCCAAACATTGCATATTTTCAATTCTTTGGTTGCAAATGCTATATCTTGAAGAAAGACACAAGATTGGGCAAGTTTGACAAGAAATGTGATGAATGATTCCTACTTGGTTACTCCACTACAAGCAAAGCATATAGAGTTTGGAATTTGGATAGTGGTACTCTTGAGGAGGTTCATGATGTTGAATTTGATAAAACCAAGGGTTCACAAGAAGAGAATGAGAACTTGGAAGATGTTAGAGGCATTCAACTTTCAAATACCATGAAGAACATGGATGTTGGTGAATTGAGGCCTAGGCAAGTGAATGATGATGAAGATGATCAAGTGCAAGTGCTCTCTAACTCAAATGTGCAAGATGATACAAATCAAGTTAGTATAAGTGGCTCTCATGACAATGAACAAAATCAAGTGGCTATTACATCATCTCAACCCAATGATCAAGCAAGTGCAAGCAATCAAGTTCCAATCCTCTAACCAACCAATATTGCAAGAGATCATCCATTAGACACTATCATTGGTGATATTTCAAGAGGTGTACGAACTAGATCAAGATTGGCATCATTTTGTGAACACTTCTTATTTGTGTCATCCATTGAACCAAAGAAGATAGATGAATCATTGAAGGATGTTGATTGGGTGAATGCAATGCATGAAGAATTGAATAACTTCACAAGAAATCAAGTATGGAAATTAGTAGAGAGACCAAAGGGATACAATGTGATTGGAACCAAATGGATCTGTAGAAACAAGCAAGATCAAGATGGGATAGTAGTAAGGAACAAAGTAAGATTAGTAGCATAAGGCTATACATAAGTTGAAGGTCTTGACTTTGGTGAAACATATGCCTCGGTTGCTAGATTAGAAGCAATAAGAATCTTGCTAGTCTATGCTTGTGCCCACAACATCAAGCTCTATCAAATGGATGTTAAGAGTGCATTTCTAAATGGCTACATCAATGAAGAAGTATATGTTGAGCAACCTCTCAGTTTTGAAGATGACAAGAAGCCCAACCATATGTACAAGTTGAAGAAGACATTGTATGGCTTGAAGCAAGCACCTAGAGCATGGTATGAGAGATTGAGGGATTTCCTACTCTCTAAAGGGTTCACAATGGGCAAGGTTGACACCACTCTTTTCATCAAGAAGATTAGAAAAGATCTATTTGTGTTGCAAATATATGTTGATGATATCATATTTGGATCAACCAATCAAGACTTTTGTGATGAGTTTGGAAAGATGATGACTAATGAGTTTGAGATGTCCATGATTGGAGAATTGAGTTACTTTCTTGGTCTTCAAATCAAGCAATTGAAACATGGTACATTTGTAAGTCAAGGCAAGTACATCAAGAACATGATCAAGAAGTTTGACATGAGTGAAAGTAAAGCCATTAGCACACCAATGGGAACCAATGGCAACTTGGATAGTGATGCAAGTGGAAACATGGTGGATCAAAAGTTGTATCAGTCTATGATTGGAAGCCTACTCTATGTGACCGCATCAAGACTGGATGTCATGTTTAGTGTATGCATGTGTGCAAGATTTCAAGCCTTACCAAGAGAAAGTCATTTGAAGGCAACAAAGAGGATATTGAGGTACTTGAAACATACATCAAATGTTGGTTTGTGGTATCCCAAAGGAGCAAAGTTTGAGCTAGTTGGTTACTCTGACTCGGATTATGCAGGATGCAAGGTTGAAAGAAAGAGTACCTTGGGCACATGTCAATTGTTGGGAAGATCACTTGTTTTATGGTCATCAAAGAAGTAAAATAGTGTTGCATTATCAACCGCCGAAGCCGAATACATATCTGCCGGTAGTTGTTGTGCACAAGTACTTTGGATAAAGGCCACTTTGAGTGATTTTGGAATCAAGTTCAAGAAAGTGCCATTGCTATGTGACTATGAGAGTGCAATCAAGCTAACCAACAATCCGGTTGAACATGCAAGAACAAAGCACATTGATGTCCGCCATCATTTCATAAGAGATCACCAATAAAAAGGAGACATTTGCATTGAGAGTGTAGGCACCGAAGATCAACTTGCCGATATATTCACCAAGCCATTGGATGAGAAAAGGTTTTGCAAGCTAAGGAATGAGCTAAACATATTGGATTTCTCAAATATTTGTTGATGCACCCCCACTCATATGATATGCCTCTCCTTCGAGCAATCCAAGGTAAAAGTTGATTGGCATGGCATAAATCCTTGCTAAGGACATGCTTAGTGCATTTAGGCATATTTTCAATCTTATTAGGACCTTTCAAGTGGTTCTATTTTATTAGGCTCATTCATGAAAATCAAATGATTTTGATGTCTATATGGTATCACTATTGCTTCTATGCTTGACTTGATCTAGTGATGGCATATGACATGTTTATCGGCTTATAAACCTAGTGTTTAATCTAGAAAATGAGCTCTAAGTATTTAACTCAACATGGTACAAGATAACCCTTATTTGGAGGTGTGAAGAAGCTTGTCCTTAGATCAAACCGAGTTAAATATCTTTGATAAATGATCTAGACTAGAACAAACTTGGGAAAATGATCCTCACCCCATTGATTGACATTGATAATCTCGACCCTACAAGTAATACTATCTATATTTAGAACCTTTGTGGTCATTGATGACAAAGGGCTAGAGAAACAAAGATAGTGAAAAAGGGGAAGAAATATCATAAAGAGGGAGAAACATAAATATATCTTGATATATGACATAGGGGGAGAGTTTTGACAAAGGAAAGGGATCAACAAAATTTTTGAGCACACAAGTAGGGGGAGCAAGCTCATGAACTTGTATGGTGCATTTGAAAGTGCATTTCATATGTTTGCGTGCATGGCATAAGTTCTAAATTTAAAATATCCATGCTTGTGTGATGTATGCCAATTGTAGATTTGAATGATAAAATGAAAAACTAGCATGCATAGGTTATATAGTGATTTCATCTTCAAAATGTTGTTTCCAAGTGGTATCAAGCTAACCATGGTGCTAAGGATGGTATATTGGTGCACTTCGATTGGTATCACGCTTCAAAGGTCCATCTTTTATACCTTAGCATCATTTGGTAGACATTGACTCCTATATTTCCTATCTAAGCATATATGCAAGCTACAATCCAAACTCTTAGCACATATGTAGGGGGAGAAATTGCTACCATTTGGAGTTCATGAAACTTGTCCACATCCTTTTACACATGGTAAATATGCTTGGGCAAGCAACATGGATTCAATTGAATTTTAATTCATATCTTTGTATAAGGGTTGTCATCAATTACCAAAAAGAGGGAGATTGAAAGCTCTAGTTTGGTTTTGGTGAATTGATGAAACCCTAAGTGTTAACCTAGTTTATCAAGTGATCATGATATAGGTAGCACACTCCAAGTTGCGAAGCAAACAAAGATCATAGCATGATGAAGATGATGCCATAGTGATGATCAAGTGCTTGGACTTGGAAAGAAGAAAGAGAAAAACAAAAAGCTCAAGGCAAAGGTATAAACCATAGGAGCTATTTTGTTTTGGTGATCAAGACACTTAGAGAGTGTGATCACATTTAGGATTGATAGCCATAGTATTAAGAGGGGTGAAACTCATATCGGAATACGGTTATCAAAGTGCCACTAGATGCTCTAACTCATTGCATATGCATTTAGGATCTAGTGGAGTGTTAACACCCTTGAAAATGTTTGTGAAAATTTGCTAACACATGTGCACAAGGTGATACACTTGGTGGTTGGCACATTTGAGCAAGGGTGAAGAAGTTAGAAGTGAAATGGAGTTGGTCGCAATGATGCTGGCGTCGGTCAACTGACCGGACGCTGGGTCACTTTGCTACCGGACGCTGAAGGGCTACGTCCGGTCAGGTTGTCGAATGGCACAGTGATTAGGGTTAAGCACCGGACGCTAGGCTGTGTCCGGTCAAGCATGACCGGACATGTCCGGTTGGCAAAAACATGTTTTGGACCCTTACTGTAAACGACCGAATGCTGAGGGACCAGCGTCCGATCAGCTCTGTCAGAGCGTCTGGTCAACATTTCGACCGTTGAGATCAAACGTTCACTATTGAACACAAGAGACATGTGGCCGCCATCGGGTGACCAGACGCTGAGGAGCAGCGTCCGGTCAGTTGGACCGGAGCGTCCGGTCAGCCCGTGTTATGCCCAGTGAAGGGGTATAATGGCTCTATTTCATGGGGGCTTCTATTTAAGCCTCATGGCTGGCTATGGCTCACATCTTTGGCCATTTTCATTGACATAGCAACCTTGTGAGCCTAGCTAAAGCCCTCCCACCCATCTCCATCATTGATTCATCATCATAATGAGATTGGGAGTGAATCCAAGTGCATTGCTTGAGTGATTGTATCTAGAGGCACTTGGTGTTCGTGTTTTGCTACGGGATTCGCTTGTTACTCTTGGTGGTTGCCACCACCTAGATGGCTTGGAGTAGTGAGGATCATCGAGCGGAGGGTGGTGATTGTCTCCGGCTCCGATCATGGTGATTCTGAGGGGTTCTTGACCTTTCCTCAATGGAGAGCCAAAAGGTACTCTAGTAAATTGCTCGTGGCTTGTGTGATCCTCATCTTGTGTTGGTTGTGCGGCACCCTATTAAGGGTTTGGCATGTCATGCCAATTAGCACGCGAACCTCCAAGTGAGTGAATCGCCACAACGAGGACTAGCTTGCCGGTAAGCAAGTGAACCTCGGTAAAAATCATTGTGTTCATCTGTTGATTCTGAGGTGATTGGTCTTCATTGTTATTCATCCTTGTGATTGATTGGTTCATTCATCTTCACGGTGGTATAATCTTCTTGATCACTCTTTTTACATTATCGCAAACTAGTTGACAAGCTCTTTAGTGTAGCTAGTTGTGAGAGCTTGCTTGCTTGGTTAGTATGGCTCTTTAGTTACCCTTTGAGAGCACACTAACATAGAGTAGTATCATAGCTATTGTGTGAATAGATACTATCTAAACTAGAATTGTGGTAGGTGGCTTGCATTTTGAGTAGGCTAGCGCAACACTTGCTTTGCCTCATAATTGTCTAACCACTTTGTTAAGTGTTGTTGTAGAAATTTTTATTAGGCTATTCACCCCCCTCTAGCCATTAGGACCTTTCACACAGGCTCAATGGTAAGGTGGAGTAACTTATCATACTGCACACCATATCCATTAGGGTACGATTGCGTCTTTTAGCTACTCCATTCTGTTGAGGTTCACCCGGTGTAGAATACTGGGCTATTATATCATTCTCCTATAAGAACCTTACAAAAGGTCTAGGAACTTGGCCATATGGGGTATGTTGACCGTAGTACTCCCCCCATGGTCGGACCTGACTATCTTAATCTTTAAATTGTGTTGGTTTTCAACTTCTACCTTAAATATCTTAAATTTATCCAATGCTTCTATTCTTTTTTTGATTGGATAAATGTAGCCATAACAGGAGTAATCATCTGTGAATGTTATGAATGAATCATAACCATCCACACTCTATAGGAAACGGACCACAGATGTCTGTGTGAATAATTTATAAAATTCCTACGCTTTGTTTGACATCTTTCTTAATTTTTTTACATACTTTCCTTTTATGCATTCTCTGCATTGTTCTAAATCTGATGACTCTAATGTTAGAAGAATATCATTCTTAACTAGTCTTTCTATACCCCCCTCAAAATATGGCCTAAACGACAGTGCCATAATTTCGACGACGCATCGTGAGCACTCTTTTATTTTTTGTTTACATCCGCAGATGAGGATACATTCTCATTGTCGCATGCATCATTCCTATCATCGCATACAACATTCACATCATCACGTAGTGATAACAAATAAAGTTCATTTTGTAAGATAGCAAGATCAACACATGTATTATTAAATATTATCTTACATTTACCATTTCCAAAATGACAATCATATCCATCATTGTCCAAGCATGAAACACTTATCAAGTTTCTTTGTAAAGAGGAAACATAAAGTACATCTCTAAGTAAAAGTGTGAAGCCATCAACAAGCTCTAGAGAAAGATCGCTAATGGCTTCAACATCTGTTCGGACTCCATTTGCAACTTTAACATGTCTTTCTCTTCTTTGCGTAGTCCTCATCGAACAAAATCCCTATAAGAAATTAGCAACATGAACAATATGTCACTGTTTTGGACCAAGGGGTCCTCAACCAACTAGTAAATTTGTACTGCGTGTTCCCGATCCTGGATGGTGATGCAAAGAGACACAAGGCTTATACTGGTTCAGGCAATCGGTGCCCTACATCCAGTCTGAGAGATCGATCTTGTATTCCTTGCACCGATATGCTTGTAGTAGGGGGTTACAAGCTGGGTGAGAGAGGGAGCTGGTCCCAGGTCTCGGCGCGGAGTGATGTGGGCTGCTTGAGACGTTGCTCTCAGATAGCGGGGGAGTATGCGTGTTGCAGGGTGTTGTTTTTGTGTGTGCCTGTGTTCCTCTCCTAAGAAATGGCCCAAGTCCTTTCCTTTTATAGTTGAAGGGAGGACAAGGGTAGTACGTGTGCTAACTATACGGCGTCGTGCGAACGAAGGCAGCGTATCCGAGCCCTGTAGCATGTTCCTGTGGCGGCGTGGTCGTCGGAGTGGTCCATCCTTGAAGTGCTAGGGCGATGTGCCGGTCACATCCGATCCTGTGCATCATGGGAGCTCTAGGGCTACCTCGAAGCGAGTGCGGCGGTCAACGTGTGGGTCGCTGGGGGTTGACTGCATGCGAGGCTAAGGCTCGGTTGATGCCGAGGTCGAACCATGGTGGGGGTCTCGGCAGGCGTGAATCTCGAGATGGCTGAGGCCCTGACATAGAGTGCCGATGCTCGGAGGGAGCGGTCGATCTGGTACGCTGGTTCGGAGGCGATGATGACCCGGGCCAGACTTCCCATGCCACGTTGTCTTCGAGGCGGGTGTTATGGGGCACAGCGTAGCACCGGCGCTGATCGTGGGCACAGCGCCAGAACACAGTGGTTGGTAATCCCCGCCATGTCTTGTCGTAGCCGATATGGTATTGACGCGACTCCTTGTCCCGTCGGCCACTCCATGGTGTCGAGCCATCATTCGGCTGAGATTGTGGGAGTGGTTGACGCATTAACAGGACATGACATGCTGTCGGGAAGACTGGTTGAGGCGGGAGCGACGGGTTATTGATAAGCCAGCCTCGGGCGATACGGAGAATAGCTGATGAGTACATGCCCGATCTTCCGAGAGGTAGCTGGTAAGTTCGATTTGTGGAGATCTTGACGTTGGCGATCCGGCTTCAAATCAGACACAATTCGAACCCTGCAACCGTTACACCACTGCTCCGTTGGTTATCAACCAAGCACAACTTGATTGACCTCGCCAAGAAGGCTTTTCCTGCAAGCGAATCGAAGAGCACAAGCAAGAAGGTAAAACACGCAATCTAAAATTGCAAATATGAATGACGCAGATATCAATAGAGGATTCAAGAACTCGATTCCAAAGGACTAATCGACACAATGGAGGAGATCAAGAATGGGGCCCTGGATCACTGTAAAAGGATTTGTCACCACAGTTACAATGAACGATTCAGTTTCTTGATGGAAAACTAAACTCTAAACAAAACCCAATTGTGTAGCAGCGGTGGTGGCTGTGTTTATAGTCTAAGACTCGACCTAGGGTTGGGGACGGCCAGGGGTTGGGCGCCCACAACTTGGGCTTAAGGCCCGACACGATACATGGCCAAGTTGGCCCAAATAGGTGACGCAGCACCTTGCCATGGTCACATAGAATGATCCATGGACCTTTTGGAGCTGGGACCAGATCCAAAACGACGGCATCGTCATCCCCTTTCCAACGCATCCAAGAACGGCCCATTTCGATGTCGTATGAGGAAGTTATGACCGAAACAGTGATGACGTGTCTGCTGAATCCGAGGATGACGTGGCAGCTGAGTTGAAAACGAATTGCAACTTGGGGAAGACCATGGCGTCGATGTGTCTAGCGTGGCGATGTCCTCATCAATAGCTGTCTCATTCAAGGCTATACGCATGGGGCCACAGGCGAGATGGAGATTGGGCTCCTTACCGAGGCTTCCCACGAGAGGCCTCGCACGAGGCGAAGATTTCGTCAGGGTGTCGAGACCTTCCCGTGCGAGGCCTAAGGCGAGGCGGAGAGCCGGTGGGCTTGGACGGGGCTGGTGGTGAACCCATGGCTTACCTTCTGGCTTTGTTGTTGATGGGATTTAAGTGACTCTTTTGGTGTACGCTCGAGGTACCCCGTTTTATGGTACCCGACAGTAGCCCCCGAGCCTTAGGGGGAGTGCGTGCATTCTCCCTGAGGGTTTGTCGAGACTTGGCTTGTAGTCGCTCCTATAGGGATTATGTTTTGCTTCTCGAGGTTTCGGTGGGTGCGCGCGAGCGCACCTGCTGGGTGTAGCCCCCGAGGCCCTGGAGGAGTGGATTTACTCCTCTAGGGGCTTTTTTTGTGTTTGAGTGAGAAGTTTTTATCGTATTTGCCGAGCCCACAAGTGCGAGTTCGGGTCATGGGGTTTCGGCAAGGTCGCAGGGAGAGTCCCCGAGCCTCTGCACAAAGCAAGAGGGCGATCAGGGGTACCCCGGACTTTTTGTGCGACCCTCATGCTTCCTTTTTGCTCGAAAGGAGGGGTGGAATGTGCCAGGCTACCCTCGGTGGGCATGAGCGATGGCACTTCCGGTGAGCTGTTATCAGGTAAGTCCGGGTGGAGGCCCATGCCCCGTTCGCTTAGGGATGGCTAGTAGTCTAGAGACGCGCTCCAAGAGTACCGGAGGGTTTCTCTAGTGGGTGCCGAGGCCGTTCACTGGGCCCCAGTGGCTCAGTGCCTCCCTCGGTGGGATCCCATTCGGAGACCTCTCTACCGGTCTCAGACACGACTTAGGACACCCTGAGCGATCATTCGCTCGGGCCTTGGCCATACGTGGGCTCGCCCATAGTCATTCCTGACTCTATTGCCCTGGGGCGGCTATTGAAACCCTAGGAGGCCCAGCCTTCGAACCCCTGGACCATAACGGACTTGATGCCCTTTATCGTGTTTGCAACGAAACTTCTAGCGCGGGCTTAGGTCGTTTGTCTTTGTTTTGGGTGCAAGAGGAGCCCTCGAGCCTCCGCCTGGAGCGAGAGGGCGGTCAGGGGTCCCCCTGGCTTTTTTGTTCGACCCTCACATATCCTTTTCGTTCAGACGGAGGGGTTGTTTGCCAAGCCCATTTGGGTGCGAGCCTAGGCTGCTGGGTCTTGGCAAGGTTGCAGGAAGAGCTCCCTAGCCTCTACATGGAGCGAGAGGGCCGTCGGGAGTTCCCCTGGCTTTTGGTACGCCCCTCGCGCGTGAGGGTTTGTTTGCTGAGGCCCCCTTGGGTGCGAGCCTAGGTCGCGGGGTCTTGGCATATCTGCAGGAAGGCTCCCTAGCCTCTGCACAGAGCAAGAGGGCCGTCAGGAGCTCCCCTGGCTTTTTATATGACCCTCGCGCTTCCTTTTTGCTCGGAAGGAGGGGTTGTTTTGCCGAGCCCCTTCGAGTGCGAGCTGGGGTCGCTGGGTCTCGGCAAGGTTGTAGGAAGAGCCCCTTAGCCTCTACATGGGGCAAGAGGTCCATCAGGGGTTCCCCTGGCTTTTCATACGACCCTCACGCTTCCTTTTTGCTCGGAAGGAGGGGTGGAATGTGCCAGGCTACCCTCGGTGGGCATGAGCGGTGGCACTTCTGGTGAGCTGTTATCAGGTAAGTTCGAGTGGAGGCCCGTGCCTTGTTTGCTAGGGGACGGATAGTGGTCTAGAGATGCACTCCAAGAGTACCAAAGGGTTTCTCTAGTGGGTGCCGAGGCTGTTCGCTAGGCCCTGGTGGCTCGGTGCCTCCCTACGATGGGATCCCATTCGGAGACCTCCCCGCCGATCTCGAACATGACTTAGGGCATCCCAAGCGTTTTGCTTGCTTGGGCCTTAGCCCCGTGTGGGCTCGCCCATGGTTGTCCCTGACTCTATTGCCCTAGGAGGCTGTCAAAACCCCTAGGGGGCCAGCCTTCAAACCCCTGGACCGTAATAGGCTCAGCGCCTGGTTCCTTCATCTGAAAGGAATAGGGCAGGGGGAACATCTTCCCCATCGGCTCGGCAATGGCTGGCGTGCCTTTTGAGGTAGTTTTCTAGGTAGATGGAACGACGCCTGCTGCCACAGCAGTCGAGCATGACGTGGTGTCAGCGGATGGGACATAATTGTTCCCACAATTAATGAGGAAAAGGTGGGCACGTGGGTAGTAAAATCGGATCGGGGTTAACCACACCGGATCCGGGGGAAACTTCCCCATTTTCATCGCCTGTCCATTTTGCCTTTGCCCTGCATAAATACACAACGAGCCTCGCCCCTCCCCACCTTACCTTGCCTGCATTAGCTCTACCCCCATCGAGCCATTGCTAGAGCAGTAGGCACCAGGAAGAAGGGAGAAGTGTGAGCCAGGGAGAGAGAGAGAGACAAACTCACCGCTGCATTTGAACCCTCCACCGCACTCATGGCTGGTGACATCATTGTCATCGAAGCGGACCCTTTGGATCCATCTGACGTCACCGTGGAGATGCTTCAGTCGCTCATCAATGGTGGACTCCTTTGTCTGGTGATGGACCCCAGCAAGCTAGAGTGGATCGCTCCGTCAGGCGAGCCGGAGCCAAGGCCTCACGACGGTTACATCGTGAGCTTCGTCTCCTTTCACGAGCATGGCCTTGGCGTTCCAGTGGACCGGTTCATGCAGGTGCTCCCACACTATTATGGCGTGGAGCTCCACAACTTCAACCCCAACTCCATCGCGTGGGTGGCCATCTTCGTCGTTATCTGCGAGGGGTACTTGGGGATTGCTCCCCATTGGGAGTTATGGCTCCATCTCTTCCGGGCGGGGCATACCACTAAGCCGACGGGCACGTTGGGCATGAGGAAGGCGGTGAGGGCCAGCGGCTACACTCTCCAAGTGTGTCAAGACTGCCAGCACCTCTACATCTCGGCCCAGCTCGCGTCATCCAATCGTCGATGGTACATGAGCTGGTTCTATCTCCGCAACGACGACGATGGACTTCCCCCCTACACTGGGCGGATTGTGGGGAGCTGCCCGGAGAGGTGGAAGTACGGCATCCCAAGGGAGGATCAGCCCAAGCTGCAGCTACTTCTGGAGGGGCTGGAGAGGCTATGGGGCCGTGGCCTTACTGCGGCCGTGTGAAGGGTCGAGATGGCAGACTAGAGGGGGGGTGAATAGTCTTTTCTAAAGTTAATTGCGTCGGCTAATCGAAACAAGTGCAGAATTATAACTATTGGTCTAGCCAAGACTATACCCCTCTATCTATGTTCTCTAGCACCTTCCAAAGATACTAATCAAGCAACAAAGGTGCCGGGCTAGCTAGAGCTCTCCTAACCAATTCCAGAAGCAAGGTCGCACAAACCTATGCCACTAGTACTTTAAGAACAAGGGAGCTCCTACACATGCTAGTAAGCAAAAGCACAAAGCTAACTAAGCTCACTAGCAATGCTCAATAACAAGGCAACCAATGCCTAATTAGAGAGCGCAAAAACTTAGCTACACAAACGAAGCAATGTGACTAACAAGGTTACTAAAACCAAATTAGCCACGCAAGGGAGCTACTTCTATGCTACATAAGCAAGAAGGTAATTAGCAAGCTACACAAGCTATCTAATTACAAGAGCAATTACACAATCTTAATATGTATAAAAGTAATTGCAAGCTTGTGTAATGGGGATGCAAACCAACGGGAAGAACAAGGTTGACACGATGATTTTTCTCCCAAGGTTCACGTGTTTGCCAACACGCTAGTCCCCGTTGTGTCGACCGCTCACTTGGTGGTTCGGCAGCTAATTAGCATCACCCGCTAAGCCCGCACGTCGGGCGCCGCAAGAACCTATCCCTTGAGTGAGGGTAGCTCAATGACACACGTTACTAGAGTTGCTCTTCGCGGCTCCCGTGGGGCGAGCACAATGCCCCTCACAAGCACTTCTCCGGAGCGCCGCACAAGCTTCTTGCGCACTTCGACAGAGACCACCACCAAGCAATCTAGGAGGTGGCAACCTCCAAGAGTAACAAGCACCACCGGTTTGCAACTCGATCACCTAGTGCCACTCGATGCAACCTCACGATGCAATCGCACTAGAATCGCTCACTCACACAATCGAATGATCACTATCAAGTATGTGTGAGATAGAGGGCTCCTAAGCACTCTCAAGCATGGACACAAAGTCCCCCAAGGTGCTCCCTGCCAGCCATGGCCGAAGGCCACTTCTATTTATAGCCCCAAGGGCTAAACTAACCGTTACCCCTTCACTGGGCAAAAATCGGGCCGACCGGACGCTCCGGTCGTGTTGACCGGATGCTGGACCGCAGCGTCCGGTCGCCCGCAGACGGCCATGTGTCTCAATTCCAATGGTCACTTGACCTGATCAGACGCAGTAGCTACAACTAGCCGGACGCTGAACCCCCAGCGTTCGGTCGTTTCTAGTAAGGTACCGACCTCGACCGGACGCGTTCGGTCACACTTGATCGGACGCAGCCCAGCATCCGGTCACACTCCAGCTTCTGTGTCACCGTACGTTCACCTAATCGGACGCACCCTGCCAGCGTCCGGTACTTTCAGACCCAGCGTCCGGTTAGTTGACCGACGCCAGCGTCTTCGCGATCAACTCGTTTTTACTTCTAACTTCTTTACCCTTGCTCCAATGTGCCAACCACAAGAACTTACATCCGGCGCAATAGAAAATAGGCATTCCATTTTCTCAAAAGCGCCGAGTCTTGTCTTGATGTGCCAACACCACCAAGTGTACACCACCATGTGTATGTGTGTTAGCATTTTCACAATCATTTCCCAAAGGATGTTAGCCACTCAACTTGCCACACCACTCGATCCTAGCGACAATACAAAGTTAGATCACTCGAGTGGCACTAGATGACCAATATGCAAACAAGTTTGCCCCTCTTGATAGTACGGCCATCTATCCTAAACTCGGTCATAAACTTCTCTACACACCTATGACCAGTGAAATGAAATGCCCTAGGTTATACCTTTACCTTGCGCATTCTATTCCATCTCCTCCAATGTCGATGCAACACATGCACCAACATGATCAATAATGATATGATCCACTTCATATCATCACATGATCATATTGATTCATCGATCTTGACTTTACTTGCTCTTCACCATTGCCATCATCCATTAGCGCCAAGTCTTACTCAAGCTTCACCGCCACGTGGTCCACCACTCCAAAGCCTTCGACTTGCCCTTCACGCTTGCAACCAGTCCATCAAGCCAAGTCTTGTCTTGATCTTCTCCACCTTGATCACATGACTCAATGTCATGTCTCATGTGCAATCAGCTCCTTCATCATCACATGTGTGAGCTTTGCAACATCTCCAAGCCATTTTCACCTCCATGGCATATGTTGCTCACACACATGTACCTATGGACTAATCACCTGTGTATCTCACATAACCACAATTAGTCCACCTAAGTTGTCACTCAATTACCAAAACCAAACAAGGACCTTTCTGTCGTAGAACCGACCAATTTATAAGAATACAAGTACAATGGCAATCCGCAAGCGGTTGCACTGTCATACTTGAACCCATATAAACCCGGTAGTCCATCGAGTACTGCAACGGGTCTCGATAAACGATTTACAACAACCAAGATTGTACAGGATTCAACATACATGTCACATATTACATAAAGTTCATAGATACTTTTCATCATTAGAGTACGAATAAAAGTTATTACAAACCGAGTTTGATAAATAAAGCGGAAGCAAATAAGTTTGAAGATAAAGTTTCCAACATAGTTTGATACAGTGCCAAGCCAGATCACGGTCCACAAAAGCAAAGATAGGAATTACTAAAGAAGCCTGCCCAAGGCTTACTCCTCATCCACGGCGGGATAGAAGCAACTCTTGCAATACCCATGATACACAGTGCCATCTGCAACAATGGGAAAATAAACCCTGAGTACAGGAAGGTACTCAGCTAGACTTACCCATCATGAACTAGAAATAAAATGACTCCAAGGATTATGCAAGGCTGTATAAGTGGACGTAACTCGACAACATTTTTGCGTAAAAGCAAATGAGTCATGGTATAGTTACAATTTCTTTATCAAGTTAACTATAACTATCCATTTCTAGATTATCAACTATCCTGTGCCAAACATGTGGTATATCATTTAGAAGCATACAATAGTAACCATAGCAGGTGTTGTAATTCCATATTCATCCGAACCATCATGTTTCATAACACAATTACTACGATGTTGGAGCTAGTCAAGTTTCTCACTATCCGGGAGAGACGACGATTCGAATCGATTTCAACTAGCTGGGAATTTATTCCTAACACAAACCCAGGTCTACCAGCCACGATAGCCTTAGGTCACCTTTGGTACAACTCCGGTACATATTTCGTGGGTCCGTACTGCGCCGCATAATCTGGAACACTAGATGCCAGGATGCTCAGGCCAAGCCTGCCCTTGGGCTCAGTCTGATCGTTCCCCAGAAGGAGCGCACAACAGAACAATTCCTGGCCAGAGTTGAATTACTCGGCTTCACGGTCGGAATGAGTTATCTGGCTAGCTAAGTGAGAGGCATGCGTTCAATCTTGTCAGAAGTTCCAACAATGGTACGGTCCTTGATCGACACAAACAGGGATAGATCCACACCCAAGACCTCCATGTCTTGTTGTTTCTCTATCGACCTCCCGTCCGGTCTTGATTTACTTTTACCTCATGGTTCTGTTCCACGATGGCAGATATAGCCAATCGTGCTCCGGTATCCACCTATATCTCGCAGGTGATAGGTCATCACCTGACTTCTACCAGTCTAAGCATGACTAAGCATTTATTCAATCCTGGACCTATACCGGTTAAAGGTGTAATATCTGGACAAGGAATATACATGCATCAAGTGGTTTCATTCAACTCTTATAACCTAATGCATCAATCATAAATACGTAAGTAAACATTTGTAAATTACTAGGAGACTTATAATGCTCCGGGGCTTGCCTCGTAGAAAGGAAGTAGGGCGGTGGTCAGGGCACTTCGGAAGCTCTTCAGGGTTCTGCTCTACGCCTTCGGGAGCTGCGGCTTGTGGATCCTCCTGCTGGTTCCCTTCCTCTACTTCTTCGAATTCCAGCAACGTGATCTCTTCCTCCGATCCTAGATGCATGAGTATGGCATAAGTATTACAAATGCATAAATGTTAACAAGTGCATCATGTTTATTGAGTAGGTGCATATCTCTTCTCGATTATTACTTAACTACTTCTACAATGCATCGACTATGCCACAAACAGTAGCTACTTGTTTCACTCATAACTAGAGTTCTACTAATCCAAAAATAGTGATCCTAGACTTTCTGGAAAGCTTATCAAATTCTCTACAACTTTGTTATTAACCATTTTTACAGTACACATCAGTTTCAACATGCAACTCATCAAACTCTAGAATCAGTTCGGAAACTATTTAATATGCAATATAAAGTAATAATACTTCTACTTCATGTAATCATTCAAAATTTGACAACATAGAATCTACCAATAGTTTAAGCATACCAAATACATTTAAGATAATATAATGGTGAAGCCCAAACTATTTATTTAATTGCCTTTATTATTTTATTTAGATATCTACGTTAAATAATAAACATATATCAGATATACTTCATAAATTCTCAAAAATTTACAGTGCCTTACTAATGCTATCAAAGGACTACTATAAAAATTTCATGTCATTTTGCTAAGTAGAACATCCTATACAAAAATGATAAGGCAGTAAGGCTTGAAATAGCATAAATGGAAAACCCTATTGAAAAGTGTCAAGCAACAAATTTCCTATTTTTCTTAGCATCCATATGATACTAGGATTACCTCCAACAAATTTCATGAATTTTGGACTCACAAATAATTTATAAAAATTCATGCAAGGATTAACTATTCATAAAAGAAAAATCTATAACTATAAATCTACACATGCACTGGCCCTCAAATTTTTACCAGAGCTCATATATGACAGGAGTAGCTTACCAAAAAATTTCATAATTTTTGGAGCACAGGAACTCTAGATATAAAATAAACAAATTTGAATGCATTCAAAAGCACATTTCAAATCCCTATTTAATTCTCCAAAAATGTCTACTGTACAAGTCAAGAACATATTTTTCCTAAATACTACACTTCCTAAGGAACACAACAAAATTTATTTCACAAATTTAGGAGCTACTAAACTGGAGATATAAAAATAACAAAACACATGAAATCAGGATTTAAATCTGTAAAAATTGAACTAGCTTTCTCCTCTTGTGTCGCTGACAAGCGGGACCCACTGGTCAGCGGGACACAGTAGAGTACGGCGGCGCTGCTCGAATGACGCGGCTAGAACTCAACGGCGGCGAGTTCGCCGGCGGTGACATCTTCACCAGACCTTCTACTCGACCTAGCGCATCTAATGAGCCAGATGGCCGGCCCTATTGTCGACTCTAGAGATGACGACGGCGGTAATGGCGGGGCGGTGGGGCTGGACTATGGTGGTACGCCGGTAGAGGCCACGGCGAGGCACAAAGGGGCGCAGACGAGCATCCCGGAACTCAGGCAAACCTAACGCGCACGGCTACACAGTCTACGGTGGAGGGACATGCCCCAGCCATGGTGACGAACTTGGCGGTGGAGCTCCGACGAGCTTGTGCACGATGCTGGCGCTTATCGAATGCTGTCAGTGGGCACGGGAGGAGGCAGGGGGTTGTTGGGGTGGCGATGGAGTGCTGCGGTGGTGATGGAGTGGCTAGGCGTGAGCTTGTGCACGGTTATGGCGACGGCGGAGCTGCGGGAGCTTGGTGGCTACTATTGGCGCTGCGAGACAACGAAGGAGGAGCAGGGAAAATGAACTAAGGGCGCTGGGCGTTGCGGGCGGGTGCTGGCGTGATGAAGGCGCGCTTTGGCCTGCCTTGGCCGCGCTGGGCAGAGCATCGGCGACGCGTGGCCACGCTCCGTGCCACATGGCGACTACGGCCTGAACCGGTCGGCCACTGATGGCTTTGATTCAGTTCGTTTAGTGAACCGAAACCGAGCCTGACGATGGGTTTTCACATTGAACAAACTCTTAATCCGTGGACTTCTAGCCAAAACTTCCTAAACCGAAATTGTAGACCTATGTACTAGCTACAATACTTGTTCAAAGCACTTGTTCTAATTCGCAACAAATACAGAGAAAAATTGTGCTCAAGGTTGGCCTGTCAGGCTGTCAGTGTTCATGACTTAGCAAAATTTGCTAAGTGTTGAATTTGTTGATTTCTCTGATTTTTGTGATCCAAATTCACACATGTTAGGAGCTGAATCAGTCAAAGACCCAAAAATAAAAGTTATTCCTTATGTCAAACACTACAACTTTGCTTTAGTGAACTCCTCCATGCAAGGTCTCTAGCACCTAGTTCAACTTTAGTCAAACATGTCACTTTGAAATGATGATACATACTCAAATCATGACTAAATAACCAAATTAGCCCTAGCCCTAAATACCAAAGTTGTTCATAATGATATCCTAAGCATGTTTAAGCAATTTGCAAGGTCATTCAATCATCTCATGTAGTAGTCACTCATAGAGCTAGTTAGGGCAATCACAGGAAACATGCCTTAAAGGCTTGATTAAGAAAAGTGACTTTCATGAACAATGTTCTAATTGCTAACCCAAGTGTGGTTACATGTTTTTGTGACTCACATCTACCAAGTACATGTTTTCATTCATGATCATTTGCAGACACACATGGAGACATGAAATAACGAGAAAGGTTACATATGATAATGAAACATGCGATAACAAGCAAATGTTGCAGATGTTTCAATCAAATGTTTCAATTGTAAATGCTTGTTTATGAATGCGTGATGATCATGCTCATGTTATGCAAGTCAAGTTATGCAAGGCTAACACCCAAGGTGTTACACTTTCATCGTGGTCATGGCTGCCTTCCACCGCCAGAGGGTGCTACCGCTGATGGCTCGGCGGCGGCGCCTGTTTGAGATGAGGCCGAGTGAGCCAAACGAGGGCATCCGGATGTCCTCCTCCACCCTTTCCGATGAGGAAATTCTTCACCAGGTGGGGGATACGATGGAGGTGATGTTGAGAGGCGATAACCTGACCCCCATCGCGATGCGCCCGTCATGGGGGTTCCTCTCGCTGGTAAGTCACGCGCCGCTGTAGCCCTCGAGCCCTCTCTGTTTCTCACTATTTCTTGTTCCCTTATGCATGATCACCATTCCTGCAGGGGATGAGGGACATGCAAGCCTCTCTGTCGCCCGTTCCTGAGGATGCGAGGCAACGGGCGATCAACTAGGCGCACACCGAGGCGCAGAAAAAGAGGAAGGACACCAAGGCGGCGAAGCGCATGAAGCAGATTCTCGCGCACGAGAAACTAGATGAGCGTTGCCGACAGCAAAGGAATGATGGCCTCCCATTGGAGGAGCCCCCGTCGCTGTCGTTATCAATGGATGCCTTGGACGAGGATGACGAGGGCAAGATGGGGCGGGGTCCCTTGAACCATCTCCCTGACGTAGGGGAGACGGTGCCCAGGGCGTTTGCAAGCAGCCCGGTGCTCCTAGGAGGAGGAGGAGGAGGAGCTGCCCCGGGGTCGGCGGTTGCCCACCTTGGGGCCAAGGCCGACATGCCCGATGAGCGGGCGTTGGGCAAGCATGCCGTCAGCCCGGTGGGCTCGGCGGCAGTGGTGGAGCAGGTAGCGGCGGGGGCAACACAACTGCCCCCGTAGAGGACCGAGGGGCGCCAGGGTCCATCGAGGACCAACCAGCGCCGATGAACATGGAGGCCATGCCTCTACCGCCACCACCGCCTACACAGACAAGGGTTGCCATGCCGAAGCGGTTGCAGCCCCGCTCGAGGTAGGTGTATTTTTGGTGGGGCCATAGTGCTTTTTCGTCTTGTGCTGACCTTGTAAACGTTTTGTCCTTAGCCAGAAGCGACCTGTGGAGGTGCCTACCTTGGCGCCCCTAAAAGCGCTCAACGTTAACCCTAGCTCCTCCGCCCATTGGGTGGCGGAGGCGCAAGCCGCCCTACAACATGGCGCGGCGTTGGCAAGGGCTGACCCGAAGGAGCCGGCCACCTAAGGAGGGGCTATCAGGGTGGCCCCGACACAGGCGGGGGAGGTAGCGCCTCCGCCCCATGATGGCGAGGCCCGTGGGTCGGATGGGGCTAAGGTTCCCTTGCCTATGGAGGCCACTGAGATCGAGGTCCCCGTGGTTTCATAGGCCGGGGCGACCGAGGCCGCGACGCCTAGGACCATCGAGGTCGCTGCGGTGGACGCTGAAGCCCCCACGACCGCCGAGGCCATGGTGGTGGAGGCCGAAGCCCCCAGGACCACTAAGGCCACAATGGCAGAGGCCGGAGCCCCTAGGACCACCGAGGCCACGATGGCAGAGGCCGGAGCCCCTAGGACCACCGAGGCTAACATGATCGCGGTGAGGCTGTCGGCCTAGGAAGTGGAGATGAAGGCCGTGGAGGCCTCGATGGCACCTTGGTTCAAGGCCCGCCGTTGTTGCAGGAGAGCACCTAGGAGGTGGAAGTTCTTCCGATCTCCTCCAATGATACTTCTCGGGTGCAGGAGATGGCCAGCGCCGAGGTGGCCGGTGTCGTGGAACAACCGGTTCCAACCCTGGGTGAGGGAAGCTCAGCCCTCACGCAAGTACGACCCGAGCCCCGTGAGTGGGATCACCCACGTGTCATGTGGTAGAGCCGGGATGACCCTAGGGTGGAGCCTCTATTTGCCCTCGAGGACACGACCGTGGGCGATCGCTGGGGCACGTTTGAGTAGTTCCGCCAGTTGGCGGAGCGGTCACTACGGACGGTGCTGTCCATGGTGGCCAATGATCTGCCTAGAGTCGCCCAGGTTCATGCTTTCTTTTCTCATGCGGTGGTCTTTTTCTGAGTTTTCTTTGTAGGGATTGGCCCCTGTTCTGTTTCCCCCAGGAGCTCAAGACCCGGTCCCTTGGGAAGTCAGTCTTTCTCCGGTGGGAGAGGGACGTCTGGGACCAGCTTCAGTGGCAGAAGGGCCTTCTTGCAGGCGCCAACGAGCTCCTGTCGGCACAAAGCACAGAGGTGGAGGACCTTCATTGTGCCGATGCGAAGGTCGAGGCGGCCATGGCTCAGGAGCAGCTCACCCCCTGGTGGCGTGGGTCAAGGAGTTGGAGGAGGAGCTCACCCGCGTGGCCAGTGATCGGGATGCCTTCAGGTCTCGAGCCGAAGAAGCCATGGCCTTGGGCAAGGCTCTTGCTGGGCAGCTAGGAGCAGAACAGAGTGCTCACCAGCTGACAAAAGGCGCTTTGGATGAGGCCCTTACAGCGACTAAGGCCTCGTGAACTGAGGATGTGGTTTGGAGGGGAAAGGCCGAGGGTGAGTCCTAGTCCCCTCGTTTTATTCGCTTTTTCTTATGTTCGCTCCCTAACTTCCTGGTGTGACGTAGAGCTGGGGAGTGAAGCTTCTAGGGCAGCCGAGGCTTCTCGGGTCGAGGCCCAGTGCCTGTAGGAGAAAGCCGAGGCCTCTTGGGTCGAGGCCCAACACTAGGAGCGAAAGGCCAAGGGTGAGTTCCATAGGCTTCCATCCCTATTTAGCTTGTTTTCATTTGCGCTCCACCCCGTTTCATTTCCTATGGCGTAGAGTCGGAGGCGGAGGTTACCCGGGTAGCCGAGGCTTCCGTCGTGGTGCAGGCGGTGCTCGAGACTAAGATCAGGGAGCACAAGGTGCTGAAGAGTGCTGCCTGCACCGCCTATGAGGCCTTGGAGGTCGAGGGGGTTCAATCAGGCAGCTCCCTTGGGAGCCATCTAATTGCATTGAGCGGTCAAGGGCGCGAGCGGCTCCGAGGAGCGCTGCATACAGGCGTCAAGCGCGCACTGGCCGTCATCGCCTCGCACTACATAGGCGTTGACCTCCAAGCCATCAGCGATGGCTACATCCTACCCGATGATGACGAGGAGGCTGACGAGGTGGTTGCGAAGCTGATGGTGGCAGCGGAGGGCCTCGGTATGGCGTTGGCCAAACTGTTCGAAGAGGAGGTGGTCGCTCCTCTGTCGTCTGCCGATGCTGGAGGCCCTAAGCCGTGACCTAGGCCTGAGAGGCCATGTAAATAGAATAGAAATTAACTATGTATCGTAATGTTTGTGGCCATGGAGGCCTTTCTTTTTGAAGTACTCATGTTTCTTTAATCATTTGTCTTGTATTCCGAGCCTCTGCCCTCTTGTTGTCTCTGATCGAATTTTTTTCGCAACAAACTTCCTTGGAGCCTAAGCTGTCCCCTGGGTGAAAGGTGGTGTGGGAGCACCATAGCCCAAAGGCTTAGGCCGTCTCACGACTCTACCAGCCTTTTGGCCCTGAGACGGGCTTTCGGTCCTTAGGTTTTTTGCAACCGATTCGTCAGAGCGTGCTAGAGGGTTTAGCGTAGGATTTTTTTTGAAGAACGACTAAAAATGGTGCATGGGACTTAGGGGGGAATCCCCCATCTAGCCCCCAAGGGAGGTTCGGTTCTACAGAGGCAGAGCTGAGTCTCCCTTACAGTGTCATCGTATTGCCGAGACCCACAATGGGCTCGGGGGGGTTTCTCAAAAAATTAGAACAACTAAAGAACGCTTTTCAATTATATTTCGAGAAACAATATATACAATGCTTGGAAATTTAAGGGTAAAAGCGACGTAGCTGTTCTATATTCCAAGCGTTGGTGAAGATTTCACCCTTCTCATTGGCTAGTTTGTAGGTCCCGGGCTTCAGCACTTGGGCGATGATGTACGGTCCTTCCCATGGTGGGGTCAGCTTGTGGTGACCCTTGTTGCTCTGCGCCAGCCTCAACACTAGGTTGCCTACCTTCAAGTCTCGGCTTTGGATGCGTCGGGCCTGATAGCGCCGTAGGGTTTGCTGGTATTTAGCCGAGTGCAGCAGCGCGATGTCTTGGGCTTCCTCTAGTTGGTCGAGGACGTCCTTGCGGGTGGTGTGGTTGCTTTGTTCGTTATAGTCTTGTAGCCTCAGGGAACCATATTCCAAGTCAGTGGGGAGGATGGCCTCGGCTCCATAGACCAGGAAGAAAGGCATGAACCCCGTGGCTCGGCTTGGAGTGTTCCTCAGGCTCCAGATGACTGATGGGAGTTCGGCAAGCCATTTCTTGCCAAACTTCTTCAACTAGTTGTAAATTCTTGGCTTGAGGCCTTGTAGGATCTTGTCGTTGGCACGTTCTACTTGGCCGTTGGTCCTTGGGTGTCCTACGATTGACTAGGCCACATGGATGTGGTGGTCATCGTAGAACGTCAAGAATTTTTTGCCCTTGAGCTGTGTCCCGTTGTCGGTGATGATGGTGTTAGGGACCCCGAACCTGTGGATAATGTTAGTGAAGAATAGTACTGCTTGCTCATATTTGATTCGATTGATCGGACGAGCCTCAATCTATTTGGAGAACTTATCGATTGCTACCAGTAGATGGGTGTAGCCCCCAAGGGCCTTTTGTAGAGGCCCGACCATGTTGAGCCCCCACATGGCGAATGGCCACGTAATGGGGATAGTTTGGAGGGCCAGGGCCGGGAGGTGCATCTGCCAAGTATAGTACTGGCATCCCTCCCAGGAGCGTACTAGCTTGGTGGCGTCGACAACTGTCGTCGGCTAGTAGAACCCTTGGTGGAAAGCGTTTCTGATGAGCGTCTAAGGCGCTGCATGGTGCCCGCAGGCCCCTGCGTGCAAGTCCCAAAGCAGGGCTTAGCCTGCCTCGGTGGTGATGCATCATTGGAGGACACCGGAGGGACTTTGCCTGTACAATTCGCCATTGCAGAGGACATAAGTCTTGGCTCATCGCGCAAGCCGTCAGGCTTCAGTCCTATCACTAGGAAGCTCTCCCCGAGCAAGCTAATCAAGGAATGAGATTCGCCAGTCCACATCCTGGTTGGTCTAGGGAGGCTCGGTGTTGACTTCCATGACCTCGGGCTTGGTTGAGAGAGTCTCGGCAGTAGAGGAGGCATCGAGCCCCATGGTGGTTTCGACCGGTGGGCCCTCTTCCGCTGCTGAGGCATAGTCAATGGAAGGCTTGTGGAGGTCCCTGGCAAAGATGTTCGGGGGGACCGGAGCCCATGCCGAGGCCATCTTTGCCAGTTTGTCCGCGGCCTCGTTGTATTTCCGCGCAATGTGGTTGAGCTCGAGACCGTCGAATTTGTCTTCCAAGCGGCATACCAGCTTGCAGTACGCCTCCATTTTGGGGTCGAGGCAGTTTGACTCCTTCATGACCTGATCGACGACGAGCTGCGAGTTGCCCCGGATGTCGAGATGCCATACTCCAAGTTCAATGGTGATCTATAGGCCGTTGATGAGGGCCTCATATTTAGCTGCGTTGTTGGAGGTGGCAAAATGGAGCTGAACCATGTAGTGCATGTGTACTCTGAGGGGCGAGATGAAGAGCAGACCCGCGCCTACCCCGGTCTTTGTTAGAGACCCATCGAAGTATATGGTCCAGCATTCTGTCTGGACTTGAGCAGGTGGTAATTGGGTGTCGGTCCACTCAGCCACAAAATCAGCCAAGACCTGAGACTTTATTGCTTTCCGAGGCACAAAGGTCAGGGCTTCCCCCATGAGCTCAACGGCCCACTTGGCTATCCTACCCGAAGCCTCCCGGTTATGGATTATCTCTCCCAAGGGAAAAGATGACACCACGGTCACTGGGTGGGACTCAAAGTAGTGGCGTAGCTTGCGCCGAGCCAAGACTACGGCGTAGATCAACTTCTGGATGTGGGGGTATCGTGTTTTGGTCTTGGAAAGCACTTCGCTGATGAAGTAGATAGGTCGTTGGATCGGTAGGGCATGCCCCTCTTCCTACCTCTCTACCACTACGGCAGCGCTGACCACTTGGGTCGTTGCAGCGACGTAGAGTAAGAGGGCCTCATCCCTGACCGGAGGTACTAGGATGGGAGGATTGGTGAGCAGTGCTTTGAGCTTGGCGAGGGCTTCTTCGGCCTCAGGGGTCTAAGAAAAGCGTTCGGATTTTCTCAAGAGGCGGTACAGAGGTAAGCCTTTTTCACCGAGGCGTGAGATGAAGCGGCTCAGGGCCGCAAGGCATCCCATGACCCTCTGCACTCCCTTGAGGTCTCTGATTGGTCCCATGCTAGTTACGGCCAAGACCTTCTCTGGGTTGGCTTCGATGCCACGTTCCGAGACTATGAATCCCAAGAGCATGCCTCGGGGGACCCCGAACACACACTTTTTGGGATTGAGCTTGATGCCCTTCTCTGTAAGGCATTTGAAGGCTATCTTCAAGTCATCGATGAGATCCTTGGCCTTTCTAGACATGACCATGATGTCATTCACATAGGCCTCGACGGTTCGCCCAATGTGGTTGCCAAAGTCCTAGGTCATGCACCGCTGGTATGTGGCCCCTGCGTTTCTGAGGCCAAAAGGTATAGTCATGTAGCAGTACATACCGAATGGGGTGATGAAAGAAGTTGCGAGCTGGTCGGACTCTTTCATCTTGATCTGATGGTTGCTAGAATACACATCAAGGAAAGATAGGGTCTCACACCCTGTAGTGGAGTCAACGATTTGATCGATTCAAGGTAATGGGAAGGGGACTTTTGGACCGGCTTTATTCAAACCGGTGTAGTCTACACACATCCTCCATTTCCCATTTTTCTTCTTAACTAACACAGGGTTAGCCAACCACTCTGGATGGGATACTTCCTTGATGAACCTGGCCACCAAGAGTTTCTGCACTTCCTCACCGATGGTCCTACGCTTTTTCTCATCGAATCGACATAGGCGTTGCTTCACCGGTCTAGAGCCAGCCCAGATGTCCAAGGCGTGCTCGGTGACCTCCCTTGGTATGCCTGGCATGTCCGAGGGACTCCATGCGAACATGTCGGCGTTTGCATGAAGGAAGTCGACAAGCACGGCCTCCTATTTGATGTCGAGCGTGGTGCTGATCCTTAGCGCCCGGTCGTCGGGGCAGGCGGGGTCGACCGAGACGAGCTTGATGGCCTCTGCGGGCTTGAATGTCCCTACACGACACTTGGAGTCAGGCGCCTCGCTACCGAGTTGGTCGAGGTTCACGATGAGGGTCTCGGCCTCTACGAGAGCCTCGGCGTACTCGATGCACTCGACGTCGCAGTCGTATGCTTGTTCATATGTTGACTCAATCGTGATGACGCCATTGGGACCCGACATCTTGAGCTTGAGGTAGGTGTAGTTGGGGACTGCCATGAACTTGGTGTAGCACAGCCACCCTAGGATGGCGTGGTAGGTTCCCCTAAATCCGACCACCTCGAAGGTAAGGACCTCCTTGCGGTAGTTGGAGGGGGTGCCAAAGTAAACAGGGAGGTCGATGCGCCCAAGGGGTCGCGTGCGTTTCCTTGGCACGATGCCATGGAAAGGTGTGGCATCGCCTCGGAGCCTCGACCGGTCGATCTCCAAGAGCTCTAGGGTGCTGGCGTAGAGGATGTTGAGGCCGCTACCTCCGTCCATCAACACCTTAGTGAGCCAGGTGTTGCCCATGATTGGGTCGATGACGAGTGGGTACTGCTCGGGATTTGGGACATGGTCGGGGTGGTCATCTCGACCAAAGGTGATCACCTCCTTAGACCAGTCGAGGTACCGGGGAGTGGCCACCTTGACCGAGAAGACCTCTCGGTGTTCCCTCTTTCGCTGGCGCGCCGTAAGGCATGTCGAGGGTCCGCCAAAGATCATAAAGGTGTTGTGCACCTCGAGGAACCCATCGTCTTTGTCATCGTCCTGGTCACCGGTGCCATTCTGCTTGGCATCGTCGTCGGGGAGTCCGAGCCTGGTGTAGTAATGCCGCAACATGGAGCAATCCTCGAGGGCATGCTTTACTGGGCCTTGGTGGTAAGGGCAGGGTTTCTTAAGCATGTCGTCGAAGGGCCTGGGCCCCTGGGGCCTCTGGGATTCTTGCGTTCTACGGTCGTAACCAGATCGGCCTCGAGGACGGCCTACTTCCCTTAGCGACCCTTTTTCTTTCTTTTGGGGAGGTGGAGAACCGAGGCCTCGGGGGCCTCATCCCTCCGCTTCCCCTTAGCGTCATTCTCGAGGAAGATGGCCCGAATAGCCTCTTTGCTCGAGGCGAAGTTGGTGGCGATGTCGAGGAGCACGGCAGCCGAGCGCGACACGTTCTGGCCTAGCTCTCGGACCAAGTCTCGGCAGGTGGTGCCAGAGAGGAAAGCCTAGATGATTTCTGAGTCACCGACGCTAGGCAACTCGGTGCACTGTTTAGAGAAGCACCGGATGAAGTCTCAGAGAGACTCGTCTGGTTTCTGGCGATAGCTCTTAAGGTCCTAGGAGTTTCTAGGGTGCACATATGTGCCCTAGAAATTCCCGACGAAGATCCTAACCAAGTCACACCAGTCGTGGATCTGAGAGGGAGGAAGGTGCTCGAGCTAGGCTCACACCGAGTCTGACAAGAGCAAGGGGAGGTTGCGGATGATGAGCAGGTCATCGTCCGCGCCACCTAGCTGACAAGCTAGATGGTAATCGGCAAGCCACAGTTCAGGATTAGTCTCGCCGCTATACTTTGTGAGGTTGGCTGGTTGTCGAAACTGGGCTAGGAAATGTGCAGCGCGGATGGCTCTGCTGAAGACCCGAGGACCAAGTGGTTTAGGAGAAGGACTGTGGTCCTCCTCACTGTCATAATGGCCACCCTGGTGTGGATGGTAGCCCCAAGCAAGCCCCTCGTTATCATGGCATCGTCGCCTGCTGACCACCTCATGGTCTGCCTGCACCTCGCGTTGGTTGCCGAGGCAGTCGAGCCGCAAGGGGCCCTGTGGGCTATTGGTGCCCGAGCGGTCTCGAGATGAACTGAGGCCTCCTTATCCTGCCAATGCGGTACCGAGGGGAGGTCTGAGGTGGCTCCGCGCCGCCGGGAGGCAGAACTCTTGGCCTGCTGTACCGCGGCGGTCTCGAGGAGATCCCGGAGCTCACCGTGAACCCATCGCCCTTCCATGGTAGAAGGCTCGGGCATCGCGCGAACTAGCATCGCTGCAGCCACGACATTCTGGCTAGCGTGATTGAATATTGGGGGATGATCGCCCCCTTCGTCGTCGTTGATGCGGTGGTGCACGTCGTGGGCCCACCGCCGGGCTCCTCTGTCGTCACTGTGGCCCTGCTGCTCCTGCTTGAGAGTGTTTCGGAGCTGTTGCAGAAGGAGTCGATCTTGCTTGACCTTGGCCTGAAGTTCACGGAGCTGCTCTAGGTCCGGCCATCGAAATTGTCCGAGGGCAAGGTTCTCATTCCGTGCTGCCGGTGGGATAATACGTGAGGGCGTGGCATCGCCCGTTCCCTGATGAAGTGGGGTACGATTGCCCACCCCCTCATCCTCATCGCCCATGCTTGGCATCCCAAGTCCAATGTGGAAGCACTCACGAGAGTGATCGTGAGCGCCTTCGTCGTTAGAATCAGAGTAGCCAAAGCAATAGTCACTCGCGGCCAAGAAGCGACGCATGGTTTCACGGTCACAGAGGTTGGAGAAATCTGCTCCGGCCCATGCCTCGTCCTCCTCCGAGGAGTCAGCGTGGGTGTGAGTCGACGTGGTAGTGTCGAAGTCGAGGGCGAAGCCTTGGTGGTGTCCTAAGGGCTCCACATGAATGGAAGCATAGGCATAAGCGTAGGAGGCGGCGACATTTCTCAACCCGAAGGGGTATGGGGATGGTGCCGTCACCGGGCTTTGCTTCGCTGGAGTTGGCTCCTCAGGGAGTGGTGGAGCGGAGCTTGATGTCGGGGCATCGCCGGGCGCCACCAGCGTTTTTCCCTTATCCAGGCTCAGGCTAGACAGGTCCCCAACCAAGGACCTTGCGCCAACGGCTGGTCGTAGGATACCGGCAGAGAGCGGCAAGTCGCCCTAGGTTCGTGTAGCATCGGGGTGATCCTTCTCGCGTCATGCCTGGTGAGCGCGGCGAGAGCAGCCACCCGGGCGTCGCCTGCACCTGGGCTACTGGTGCGTGACGTCGTCATCGGTAGGTGGGGCTTAGGGTGTGAGGAGTACCATGTCGTACTCGTGCCCTAGAGACATGAACTCTAGGCTCCCAAACTAGACCACTGTGCCGAGACACAGTGGTCGTATAGGGTCTGCCATCCAAAACTTATTGGGATGACAAAACTGACACGCAGACGGCCCCTACCTGGCGCGCCAACTATCGATGTTTTGGACCGGGGGTCCTCAACCAACTAGTAAATTTGTACTGCGTGTTCCCGATCCTAGATGGTGATGCAAAGAGACATAAGGCTTATACTGATTCAGGCAATTGGTGCCCTAGATCCAGTCTGAGAGATCGATCTTGTATTCCTTGCACCGATGTGCTTGTAGTAGGGGGTTACAAGCTAGGTGAGAGAGGGAGCTGGTCCCAGGTCTCGACGAGTGATGTGGGCTGCTTGAGACGTTGCTCTCAGATAGCGGGGGAGTATGCGTGTTGTAGGGTGTTGTTTTTTGTGTGTGCCTATGTTCCTCTCTCTAGAAATGGCCCAAGTCCTTTCCTTTTATAGTTGAAGGGAGGACAAGGGTAGTACGTGTGCTAACTATACGGCGTCGTGTGAACGGAGGCGGCGTGTCTGAGCCCTATAGCCTGTTCCTGTGGCGGCATGGTCGTCGGAGTAGTCCGTCCTTGAAGCGCTAGGGCGACATGCTGGTCACATCCGATCTTGTGCGTCATGGGAGCTCCAGGGCTACCTCGAAGCGGGCACAGCGGTCAGCGTGTGGGTCGCTGGGGGTTGACTGCGTGCAAGGCCGAGGCTTAGTTGGTGCCGAGGCCGAACCATGGTGGGGGTCTCGGCAGGCGTGAATCTCGAGATGGCCGAGGCCCTAACGTAGAGTGCCGAGGCTCGGAGGGAGTGATCGATCTGGTATGCTAGTTCAGAGGCGATGATGACCCGGGCCAGACTTCCCATGCCGTGTTGTCTTTGGGGCGGGTGTTACGGGGCACAGCGTAGCGCCGGCGCTGATCATGGGCACAGCGCTAGAACATAGTGGTCGGTAATCCCCACCGCGCCTTGTCTTAGCCGGTATGGTATTGACACGACTCCTTATCCCGTCGGCCACTCCATGGTGTCGAGCCGTCGTCCAGCTGAGATTGCGAGAGTGGTTGACGCATTAAAAGGACGTGACATGCTGTCGGGAAGACTGGTTGAGGCGGGAGCGACGGGTTATTGACAAGCCAGCCTTGGGCGATACGGAGAATAGCTGTCTCATTTGAGGCTGTACACATAGGGCCTCGGGCAAGACGGAGATTGGGCTCCTTGCCGAGGCTTCCCACGAGAGGCCTCGCGCGAGGCGGAGATTTTGTCAGGGTGTCGAGACCTTCCCGTGCGAGGCCTAAGGCGAGGCGGAGAGCCGGTGGGCTTGGACGGGGCTAGTGGTGAACCCATGGCTTACCTTCTAGCTTTGTTGTTGATGGGATTTAAGTGACTCTTTTGGTGTACGCTCGGAGTACCCCGTTTTATGGTACCCGACAAGTTACACCTGAGTCAATCCACCAAGTAGATTTCGAATACTGTACATACAGGGATTCATTTATAAACATAATAATGTTCTCACCTTTCTTTGCCATGATCATCTTTAAGTAATCGAGACAATCTTTCTTATAATGTTCCATCTTCTTGCAATAGAGACACTAGTCTTTCTCTACTATGAACTTGTTCTGCTGAGGCTGATGCAGCATGGGACCATTTCCCTTTGACTTTGAGGAGTTAGTATTATCATTCTTTTTCTTATTGTCTTTCATGTAATTGATAGTTCCACCATTGGCAGCTTTCATTCTCTCCTCCTCTTGCACACACATAGCCATGAGCCTCTCTAAGTTCCACTTCTCGGGCTGTATGTTGTAGTCGACAACAAAAGTGTCAAATTCCTTTGGCAAGGAAGCAAAAATCAGATGGATAAGGAACTATTTCTTGAGAGCCAGATCCATTGGTTTTAGCTTGGATGCCAAATTGCTCATCCTTATTATGTGCTCTCTTATGCCACCATTTCAAGAGTACCTTTCTGTCACTAGTTGCTTTTTTAGCTGGGTAGCATATGTCTTTGAAGAGTCAGTGAACTGACTCTTTATTCTATTGAGGTACTCGGTGATCGTGTCATACTCTAGGATTGAGCCCACAATTACAGGCTCAATCGTGTTCTTTATCATAGCCAAATATTTCTTGTTGGTAGTGACCCACTTCCTATGCTCAAGATCATAGGACATCTTTTGGGATTCAAAATCCCTCTCTCTAGTTGCCCAAGCGGCATCAGCCTCATTTGTCTCTCTCACCGGTGCCATAGGCTTAGTGGGACACGATGAGGTGACTACCCAGTCCACCTCAGCCAAGATGAAGGCCAGGTCAATCTTTTTCTTCCACTTCGTGTAGTTGTCATATTTAAGAGTGGAGATTTCTTTGATACAACCCATCAAGTTGTTCCACCTGAAAACATAATTCATATAGAGTGAGAACATAAATAATAACAATAATTGCATGCCTTTATTCCAACGTTGATCAAAATTAAAACATACAGCTATTTATACATTAAATCTACATCACCGTTGGGCAGAAATAAAAATAATGCATAAAATCATTAAAATTACGATATTATTATTAACAACGTTGGTCAAAAAATAACAACATCATAATCATGTCAAAATCTCTTTTTCTTCAATTAAATATCACATTGGTGTAAAATAACTGGAGAATAAACTATTTCTTTAGCAGCGGAAAACGTAAAAAAATTCAATTATCTATTTTTCAGAAACATTAAACTTTTTTCTAAAAAATTATTCCATTGGTTCAAATTTTAATAGAGATATTAAACTAGACAAATATTATCAAAAATTGCTTCTGAAAAATAAAACTTAAAGTCATATGAACACTGTTCATTTGGCCCAAACCAGTTGAAACATTGAAAATTGGCCCGGCCTGTACTGTTCGCGCAGGCGCTGCAGCTAGCCCTGGGCATTCGGTACTACCAAACCAAACCGAACCGAATCCTTGGTTCCCCGGTTCCTCGGTTCCTAGAAAAGTCGGTACCAATCGGTTCTTCCAAAAAATCGGTACCGACGAAGTTCGGCTTTGGTTAGTTCGGTTCGGTTCTGGTTCCAAACCGAACTAACCGACCAACTCTGGCTTCCAAAAAATCAACGACTCAGGAGGGCGCGTCGGACTCTGGGTGGGGATGCGGCGCCGCGGGAGGTCGGTCGTCGCAGGGGGGGCGCCGGGACTCTTGGTCTCCGGGAGGTGGGAGTTCGGTTCCTCGGTTAGTTCAGTTAACCGAGGGGAGGAACCAAATTAACCAAATAAATTTTGGTTCTTCAGAAATGGGAACCGAAATTTTGGTTTTCGGTAAATTCGGTTCGGTTCTCAGTTTTTTTGGTTCGGTTCTCGATTCTCAGTAAGATTTGCCCAGGGCTAGCTGCAGCTTCCCAGGCCGCAACCTGGGCCTGGGCCGGCAAACTCGTTCGCTGCGCGCGCGCCTAGGCCGAATGTTGGCCCGTTTGCTCTCGTCCATTGATCTACATTGGATGGTTGCACGCACGCGTCGGTCGAACAAAACCCCCGACGCGGCGGGCTACCCGAAACCCTAACACATTCATTGCCTCTCTTCCTCTCTTCGCCGCTCTCCTTCGTCCTCAGCGCATCAACAGCGAGCGAAGACCGAGCAAAAAAAGGCGAGAACATGGCGCCGTTGCCGACCCCTTCGTTGGCGCACGCGCTCCGCACGTGGGTGAGCACGCCATCGTCGAGCGGACTAGCGGCGGTGCCCTTGGCCAGAGCTCGTACGTCTCGGCCGTCTTCCCACGCGCCGGCGAGGTGGCAGCGCGGTTCACGACGAGGTAGGCCTCTTCCCCTTTCTCCTTTTCTTCATCTTCTTTTGGATTTTCTTCTCTGTTCTTCTCGGATTTCATCCGATTGGGGATTTGAGTTAGGGTTAAGTCAAGTTAGGGTTAGGGTTTGACTCACTAGAGTCACTATTTATCTTCCCCAGCGAGTTCTTCGTGGGTTTGAGCTGGATTCGGGTTCTTCTTGAAGCTGAGTCCCTCTTCTTCTTACCGCTTTCATTCACCCTGTTAGGGTTAGGGTTCGGTGACCCTCTTCTTTTCTCTGATCTGAACGGATCTAATCTGTTTCTTACCTCTGACATGATCTACATCTAGACAGAGGATTCAGATAGGCTAGATCTATACCCAACCTGGCTCTGGTACCATTGTTAGACCTAAAGCAAGATCTCTAGGCATAGAACTAGCGAGTCTATTTGCACTTAGATAAACCGTGAGTCCTAGAACATCTACTAGTGCAGTAACAGTAGATAGAACGAGAGAAAGAGAAGAATAGAAGAAGAACGTGTCGAACCTGACACCGCAGAGGGAGATGGTCCAGAAACCGCCATCTCGTTTGTCGGTGACGTCTGCACACGGGCAGCGACGTTCGGGGAAAAGGTCAATGAAGTCGTCGACGCCGGTGGAGCGGCGCGGCGTGGCTAGTGGCTTTTCGTCACTGGCTGCGCCCCTCTCTGATCAGGATTGGAGTTTAGGTTTCGGTGGGGAGCTCGGCTCAGGCGAACCTCGTACTTAGAACCGCCGGTCTCCACCTCTATATATAGCGCAGTGTGATGGGTGCCCTCCAACCATAGTGGGTTAGGCGCGCCCGATCAGGACACGGATCAAATTCCAACTGGGTTATTGGGCCCAGTTTAAAATTAGATATCAATCTAACACATAAATCTCAAACTTCTACACCTGAGGAACAGGAATAGTTTTTTCTTTTCTAACAAAGTAAAGAATAAAAAATTGTTGTACAGACACTAATCTGATCACATCCGGGTGACCATAAAAAATAAATATCACACAACTAACAGGCAAAGCATCAGACAGAAGTCTGCAAGCTATGCTCACTCACTTATTCAGTTACCGAGACTATAACAAATTGCATCGATTTTGAACACAATGAAGGAAGAATAAATAGGTTCAGACGTATGGTGCAACGACCTATTTGTGTACTGCTTTCTTGATTGCCTGCTTGCATCTGCTGAGGAACTTGCTGCTGCTTGTGGACACTGAATCCTCATAGCCATATCTGCAGTCATCGTCACCAGCCACCTTAGGCTTCCTGCCCATGCATTCCACACCTCTTCTCATTCCCAGGATCTTGGAGGGTGATGATGGCAGTGACCGGAAACCCCTGGTGCTGTCAGACCTAGGGAACCAAGTCTTCTTTTCCTCTCTGTCTTTAATTCCAAAGCTGCTCCTGCCTCTTTCTGCTCCCTGGTCAGAAACAATCTCGTCCTCAACCTCAACAATCTCATCAGAACATTCAGTTATCCCATTCCTGCAGCTCTCTTCGTCAATTCGGCACTGCATTTGCTGCTCATCTGAAGCAGTCTCCTCGTCATTATCGTGTTCATCTGCAGAATGGTATACAGCATGATCTTCTTGTTGGTTATCCATGAGCATATGGAGCCACTTATCCACATTTCCTTTGCCAACATGGTCCATGTTTTCATCATCTTCTGGTCTGCTAAAACCTCGGTGGTGAAGTGCTTCACTCTTTTGTAGTAGCATTGACTGATCTGTACCATATCTGGAAGTTCCATACATGCCCGTTGCTCTATAGGGTGGACTTGGAAGTGATGAGGTCCTCGGTACTGAAACTGTCTCACTGGCATGATATCTCTCAGATTCAGACTCGTAGCACTTCTGCATGATCACTTTAGCCTTGTCGTCTCTTGATCTTATAGGTGTACCAGTTCCCCTCGATCTCATGGTCTCTCTTCTTTCCCGTCTCCTGCTATGTTGCCGTTCTTTGATGGCCAACTCTTCTAGCTTCTCCCGCACCGGTGTTCTGCCTCTTTCAGTATCTACAGTGTTCTGTTCAATGGAAAGAGACCTCCTCGGGAAGTTTATCACCTTCAATGGTTTATTTCTGTCATTTTCGAATGCTGGAGTACGTGTTGAAGTTCCTTTTCCAATTTCTTCTTCGCCTAGTGAAATGTATGCATCTGAATTCCTCTGATCTTCCTCCAGGAAAACCCTCAGTTCCTGCTTGAGAGGGCTACTCCTCAATCTTCTTGCTGAAAGATATTTTACACTCTCACTGTGCCTCTCCTCGAGCAATCCATCATCAACACGATACCTCTTCCTTTCTGGCTTTATCTGCCTCTCCAAATCATCTCTATGTTGGTACTTCTTCCGGAGCTCGGTTTCAGATGAGTCACACATTGCTCTTTGGGCCTCCAATCTGGCCATGAGAGTGCTGGTTGCAGCTTGGTTCAGCCTAAGTTGTTCCTTGTACACAATGGACCTGCATTTCATATATTGACAGATAAATAATTAGCATCACTAAACTTCTGAATAGCGCATGTTAATGCTCTTTTAATTAAGCAATCATGCTTACTGGTGCATGGCATCTCTGATCATCTTCTCCAGCACTGCCTTGTAGTTAGACTGAGCCTCTGCCAAGCGACGGCACTTCTCAACTCGCCGCCTCCTCTTGATTAGGAGGGCCTCCAAGCCCTGGATGGCCACCCGCTCCTCTTCGTTCTTCTGCTTCAGCTCATTGGCCTCGTTCTCCAATTCTGTAAGCTCGGCCTGCTTCTTCTTGGCCTCTTCTCGTTGCCTCAGCGAGTCCCTAGCCATAGCTATGGACAAGTAAGGATTGCTAATGTAGCCATCAACATCTGGGTTATTGTTCTCCTTTGTGGAATTAGGCCCCTGTCCTGCCAAGTGGACATTCTCATCCCTTTCGCCTGTAAATTTCTTAGCCGCTACACAGAGAATGATCAATTAGAACTCCACAGATCATATGAACACGCTCATTATAAAATCAAAGCATGAACGAAATTTATACCAATCAAAGGGTAAGTAGGCCTGAGCGGTCGGTTCGCATCAAGAGATTTGAGCACCGAGTTGTCAGAACCCCTAGAGGAAACAATTGCAGCAGGGGCGAGTCCTACTTTCGTTTTCATCTCAGAGAAGTGCTGCGGGAACGCGTGCGCCTCCACCACCTGCAGCGAGCTCAGCTCCTCGCTGGCACCATGGGTGAATAAGAACGCGAATGCTCTGTTTCTGCACGGTCAAGAGGACCCAAGAGGTACATTAAGGCTAGGTTCCCACAGGGACAAGCAGCCGAAAGATGGGCACCCGGCCTGTAACTAGTCGGCGGCAGCAGCAAGAGTACCTGAAGTCGGAGTTCTTGGAGGCGAAGATGGACAGGAACTGGTTGACAGAGACGCCGAGCTGCAGATCCCACCACGGCATGAGGAACTCTAGCTTGTTCTGCTTCTTCCTGCACACCTGCCACTGCACTATCCGCAGATTGCTCGGCGCCGTCTTCCCTCCCCCTGTGATCAAGCGGTCAGTAAGAGTGTTCGAGGCTGAAAAAAAAATACTCATCAGATCGCAGCGGTTCCTTACTGGCGCAGGGGAACCAGTGGTCGATGTCCCAGGCGAGGGACGAGGCGGAGTCGGCGTGCAAGTAGAGCACGTTCCCGTACGCGTCCACCCGGAAGAGCGCCGGATCGAACCCCGCATTCCTGCATCCAATCGCCGCAGATATCAATCAGCCGAACTGACAAAGGACGTGACATCGCGAAGTGGAAACCAAACCGTGACGCACGCACCCGAGGTGGTCGAGCTGCTTCCAGAGGAGGTTGGCGAATCCGCGGGGGTTGGCGGTGGGCGGCGCCTCCGCGTCCGTCACCGGGAACATCTCGTTCAGGTCCTTGGCCCGCAGCGCCTGCACCCACCGTAACCACTCGGTCAGTTCAGCTCAGCTCGTCTCCCTCTGCGCGCGCTCGGGTCACGCAGAGCGGCGGTGAGGTGAGGGATCGGATCAGGCGACCGCTGAACACACACGCACACACGTACCTCGTGCGGCTGGAGGACGTAGGGGAGGAATGCGTGCGGCGGGCCGTGGCTGTAGGGCAGGCCGACCGCCCCTCCGCCGCTGCGGCAGAGCCTGGCGTAGGCCTTGGGGTAGCCCAGCGCGTCGTCCACCGCCTTCTCCTCTTCAGTGAACGCTGCTGCCATCTTTGCGTCGCCGCCGCTGCCGGTGCGCGATGGATGCGCGTACGGATTAGGGACAGGTGAGTATCGGGATTAGGAGAGAGAGCAGAGAGGGCGTGGGAGTGCGGAGCAATTTAGCAGCTGGATTTGCAAGCGGGCGGGCGGGCGGGCTGACGGGGACGAGGACGAGGAGCGTTTCGCCTCCCGCAACGGTCGGACCGTCGGAGGGATAGGGACGGGGACGCCGGGACGGGGAGATGGGAGAGAGCCGTTGGGGGTGTTCAAATTCGTCAGGCGAGAGAACGTGAGACGGTGAGAGGGAGGGGGGACGACATGGCCTCGGGGCGCTTGGGAGGCTGGCCTGTGGGGCTACGCGATCTGGCCCGGAATGATTTGGAAGACCGTTGGAGCGATCAATGCAGGTGCACAGTGAGCTGCGGTACTGCGCGGGAGTTGTTGGAACCGAACACGGACAGATGGGAGGAGTAGGAGGCGGAGATCCTTTGATTTTTTATGGCCTGTTCGGTTTCCAGAAGTCAGATGACTTATTAAGTCAGGTGATTGAAAATTAGTGATTTATAAGTCATGTTTGTTTAGTTGTAGATAACTTATAAACTTATTAAAGGTGTAGGCCCCATGCAGAAAATGGTGACTTATAAGTTTTAAGCAGGAGTGAACCAACTTAAAACTTATAAGCAGGTGTGACTTATAAGTTGGTGGTGTTTGGCAAAATAAGTCACTTATTTTACTTTTTAACTTATAAGTAGGTGACTTATTTGGAACCAAACATGCCCTTAATGGCGCCGGTATGACTTTTGTCGGGTTAATGACTTTTTATGACCCGTGATGGAGTATGCCGGCTTGAGATAACAGCCGTGTTAGGCCTTTTTGATGCACATGTATCGATTTTTTTTATTTTTAACATTTTTTAAAACTATTTTCAAATCTATTTTTTTATTCAAAACTAACACTTTTGGCCGCGCCTATTCGCATGGCGCGGTAAATTCACGCTGCCGCGCCATGCATGGCGGCGCGGTGGGGGTAGCCACGTGTTAGGCAGCAGGGGCCGGGCTGCCGCGCCGTGGATCATGGCACGTCAGTGCTGCGCCGCCGGTCATGGCACGGCTGGGCCCGACTTAACCGTCGCGCTGCGGGCTCCCTCCCTGGTTTCTCCCCTCTGTCTGTCTGCCCGACTAGAAGTGAGGGCGCTCGAGGCGCCCGCGCCGCCGCCTCCTGACTCCCCCGCGCCCGGCCGCCACCCTTCCCTCCCTTGCCGCCCCCTCCCTACCTTCCTCGAGCTCCTCCTCGACCTCAGTCAAGGTAACGGTGCTCTTATTAGTAGTTTAAACTGTGGATTAAGTATTAGGATTGATAGCTAGGGTTTGGAGAAAAATATTAGTTTGAGTGGTGGATTCAAGGATTAGAAGTATGTTTACCATGTTTAGTGTAAGGTTTATTTTTGTTCCTATAAGTGTTGGTTATATTACTTTAGTTGTAATGCAAATGGTTCTCCTTTACATTAATTTGCGATGTTTTGATTGATGTTAAATTACAACCGTTTTATTAGATGCAAGACATGTATCGTGAGCAGTTGTGGCGAAAACGGGGTCGTCCTAGAGAATTGTACCCTGACGCGTCTAGCAAAGATGCCCCCATCCCTCCTGACCTATATGTCCCTAACTATGACTGTGGACGTCTGGCCGACGTGTTTCAATCGAGACATCCCGACACAGCGGTTCGTTGCTTCTACACATGTAGTCGTTTTAATGTAAGTAATTCTTTCTGTATATTTTTTTCTTCATTTGTGTTACTAGGTTACTAATATTTTATTGGAATCTTATTGTGTAGGCCTATGAGAGGTGCTTTTTCTTTCAGTGGATCGACGATACAGACAAGTTTGACCCAATGTACCTCCTTTTTGATGATTGTTGGAGAGGGAGACATCCACGTGAGCACTTCGAGCGGTAGGTTCCACCTCCCCCTAACCCACCACCAATGACGGCTAAGGACAAGCACTTAGCCGCAGTTAGACGACTCGAGGAACCTCCTCTGTGCTATTGTGGAGATCGAGCTGTGACAAATCCTGATAATACGTTGGAGTTTGTGTGTCTAAACAAGCATGAAGTAAGTGGACAATGTATCTGTTGAAATATTGAGCTATAGGTGTTCATGTACTAATGTCACCTCTTTTAGGTGTTTACATTTGCGAAGTGTCGTTTCAAGGAGTGGCTCTATGGTCCTAAGAATCAATGGCCAGTGCCGACAAAGGAAAAGGAAAAGGAAAAAAAAGAAAGAAAGGGTAATTTTCAAAGCACCACCTATCATGTGCGAATGTGGTGTTAAATCCAACTATGGCCTAGTCCCTTCGGAGCTTGGAATAGACCACTATTGCGGCCATATGGTTGACTATGATGAGATTGGTTATTGTTGTGGAAAACATGAAATCATATTTTTTTTTCTTTAGATAAGGCTTATGATCTAATTTTTTGTTTCAACAGAACACTAGGAAATGCAAGTGGGAATCTTATGATGGTCAAGCTAGGTTCTTGGATGAGTTGAAGGGGAGGAAAGTAATTGCACGGAAGAGGGGATATGGACCTGAATACGTTGACCTATTCGCTAAACAACGGAAGAAGGACATGCATGAGTTTGCTAGACAACGATATTAGTAACTCGATCGGTGTCAGGCTTGACAAATGGGGGTTAGAGAGACGTAGGGCGTTAGAGGAGGAGAGGGCAAGGAAGGCTGCAATGGAGGAGGAAAGGGTACAGATGCAGGTCTTGGATGACCTTGTTGCTGCATTGTGTGCAAGTGAGTCATTGGAAGCCTTGTTATTTTCATTGCCTGCTTTTATATGTAATATAATCGTGTTGCTAACTTGTTGCATTTTATACATGAAGGGATTGGATGCAGTGGGGAACATGCCGCAGTGGTGGCCTGTGCAAAGGTATGTGGAAAAGAAGTTACATGAGCACAGAACGCGAGCTGGTCGCAGCATTCTATCTCCGATTGTGTTGGACAATGAGGGGGACGAGGATGAGGACGACACTGCCAGGTTGATCGATCTCATCGCTCTAGCGGAGGCAGGCTTGCAGGCAGAGAAGGATGAGGACGGCACTAGTAGACTGAGCGAGCTCATCGCTCTAGCAGAGGCGTGCTTGTAGGTAGAGAAGGATGAGGACACGTTCTTCTCTCAATCCGTAGAGGCCGCAGATGAAGCGGAGGCCGCTTACTACAGGCGACAGGCAGATCAGGGCAATGCAGGTGAGCCTAGCCACATGAACGAGACAGAGGAGAACGCGTTCTTGTCTTAGGCCACAGATGAAGCGGAGGCCGCTTACTACAGGTGATAGGTAGATTAGGGCAATACAGGTGAGCCTAGCCACAACAACGAGGTTGTGGTAGAGGATTGATACTCGGACGACGAGTTGCTTACTCAGTATGTTTCTGACTAAGGATTTCCATGCTTTGGTAATAAACAATGTTGTATTGTACTAGAACTTTCATTGTGATGTCTTGTGTTTTATTTGAACTATTGATGTATTGTACCCATGTAACGAACATTATACCCATGTAACTTTCGTTGTGTTGTCATTCGCCACAAAAAAAATGTGGTGTAAAGGTGTTCCTTGCTGAACCTTACATAGCTACTCCCTCTGTCCTAGAAAATAAGGCATGCACATATTTTAAAATTCAAATTTTGTTTTGTTTGACTAATAATTAGCCTAATTACATCAAAAGTTTGAATTACGAAAGTAGTTAACTTATATTTGTATTTAGGAATAATTTCAAATGATCAAACTTTTGTTCGTACAAATTATATAATATAAGACAAAATATAGGTCAAAATATATTCTTGAAGACCGCACGAAGTCGTATAAGCTTTGTTTTTGTCGACACAGAATTTCGTCTCGTGCCGAGGACACACGCAACAAGCCGGAAGGGTCCACTCGATGGAGCAGATCCGCCTAGCTTCAGCGTTGGGGTGGTCGATCCTGCACAATCCTCCTGAGACGTGCCAGTCAATTTGACCCTGCAATTGATAAGGAGAGAAAGTTCATCGGTAATTAAGGGCGGAACTTGCCGGTGTTGCCAGACAGTTCTAAAAGTATGGTTGTGAGAGCCGATCCCAGTATACTCATGAGAATAAGTCAGTTAGAGCTCACGGGGCCGTGTAAAGAGAATCAGTTATCATTCAGAATAAACATCATTTAAGCAAACATTAATCAATGGCAATAAGATATCTATGATGGTCGGTTTACACTGAGCCAATGATTACAAGTAACCGAACTCCTGTTTATGTAAAGAAACAATTCAACACCACTCAACCATCTAATAAAGATAAATTTAATGAACATGTTAGATCTCATCTATCACCATGACTAGTGGGGCATGAGGCAGAATCATACAGGCCGTAGAAACAACAATAGACTCGATGACCCTAACTCATTACTAATATCAGTGGGGCATGAGGCAGAATCATACAGGCTGTAATACAATAACAAGATCATGGGGCTAACACATCTTTTGACTTATCTCTACTTCAACGATCTTGTGATGTGAGCTGTTCGTGAAAGCGCTCGATATCGGCTAAACAGCCGATTCAGGCATAGCGCACAGTTAAGGTCATGCCTTCTCAGGAACGGATCTATCAACTAACGATCCCCGCTCCACGGTGCTAACAGTGGGGTGAGAGGCAGAATCCCATGGGCAGTGATAACGGGCCATGAAATGGTTCTCGCTAACTGATAGATCTACTCAAGATCGAACATGCCTTAACCGCACGCTATGCACGATTAAGATTGATATAAAACAACCAATAAAAACATAACTCGTCATTTAAGATGTAGATTAGATCAGTTTAAGATTAGCAAACGATGGGTTAAATAAGATATAAGGCCGATCTAGATCAATCTCAATCGGGCATAGTGATATTGCTGTAATTAGATAAACAATGAAAGCAATAAGCAATATCGATAACTTAATGAATCTACCAAAGACTGCTATTCAAAGGTAGAGCCGATAACTTGACCTTGATCTAGTTCAAGCAGTGGGGTGTGAGGCAGAATCACACAGGCCATACTTAAACTAGGCAAGAGTCGATAACTAGCCTATACCAGAGTCATAGTAGGGGTCGACCAAATCGATGCAGCCATACGAACAGAGGTATAAATCATGACAGTACTTACAGACAAGCAATGGAGGTCGACCAGATCGATGCAGCCGTACTCGCTGAAGAACTCACCGAGATCTACTCTACTCCTACTCCTAAGGGGTGGCCGGAGCTGAAAAAAGTAAATTGACTTGTATTTGATTGATTCGTTGTTCTATTACAATAGCCGGGGTTCGGTATTTATACCCGGATCCTAAACATGAATCCTACTTGAGCACGATTTGTTTACAGACTTTGGCATAAAAATGAAAATATTCCTAATTTAAGATAACTTGGACTCTAATCTTTTTCCTTTTTGTAGAGTCCAACACGTTTTCATCATGGCGTCGAGCGTAGCCTCTGTCGTTATCTGCTGGCGCTGTCCGAAGAAAGTCGATTCCTAGATTTTGCATCTGAATTAGCTATTTCTGATCCACCTGCAACTGATCCCTTGATGATACGATCCTGTAAGCTTCTGGGTCTCTGTGATTTCCAAATTTTGGTCTAAACACATGCCCTCCAATTTTGGGATAAAAGTAATTTTATTCCAAAATTATCCTGTCTGCATCCCTCATTGATCCACAGTCACGGTTAGAGAACCTCGATCTAGGGTCCACTGTTTGTCGCCGTTCATATCACCTCATGAGCCCATGCTTCAAAACTTTTGCAAGAGCACCACTATTTCACGGGCATTTGGATTCATCTTCCTAGACCGGCTATAAAATGTTTATTCGATCCTGGCAAGAGCAACTCACTATTTTAGCCATGTTTCTCTTCCATCCGTCCTTCCGAGTGCTCCCAACTCCGCTGGACCCTCCATGGTCTATCCTTTTGTTATGATGATCTCGAGCGGTTAGAAGAATTCTTGTGTACAGGGTGATTGTGTCACTTATTCTAGCGCTTTGTTGAGCAAGAAGACCAGCCATCGTGGTTAGAAGAATTCTTGTGACATTACTTGAGTCTTCTCTCCATGCTCACAAAGCTATTTTAGTGTTCTGTGAAGGCTAGAATATGTGGACACATTTCCCTTGTTTGTTCCATCAAATGCCTATCGGGAAAGCCACAAGCTTCTTTCCAGCGGTCTCCCAGTTACCGAGGAATTAGCTGGGTACCTATTAGGCAGGTGGTTCTTCCCTTTCTCTTGCACAATCTTATCAATGGGCCGATGTGACTTGGTTTACGATGACCCTCAGCCTTATGGGGATCCAGACTCCCTTCAATCCAAAGAAGCCTTGGTGGGTAGATCCCTAGTCAATGTAGACTCTTTGTATCCGTCTCACGACGCTTTGTAATTTTGGGAAATGATAAGCTCGAATTTGCTATCCTTCCGTTATCCGTCCCCTGAATTCCTAGAGTGCCGATTCGCTTCCATTTCTGATTTCAATTTCATATCTCCTGGCGAAATCTATCTTCTCGCCTTCCTGGGCTATATAAATGGGCCTTGGCAGTGGATCCAAGTATAACTCACTTTGCCTCAAACCCTTGCACCCTTAGCATAGTTCCTGCTTTTCCATAGGTCAGAGATTATGGAGAACAGCAAGAGCCCCCCTGAGAAGGTCTTCATCGGATCTACATCATCGCATCAGTGCCTTCGTCGTCAGGAAGGTGTATCCCGTGATGCCTCCGCTACCTTAGGGAACAGGGCCGACTCCGTTCGGCCTTCAGGGCCTTCCTCATCGACGGCTTGCCGCTAGCCCTCTTGCCATCAGATGAGGTAGATTGATAATGATGATCTACTTGCCTCCATTGATCGACATGGCCAAAGTCTCGCTGAGTGTCTATCCCTCGCAGAATCGGTCCTGGCCATGGTTCGATGCTGGTCACCTCCTACGGTCGATTCGGTGGAGGATAGGTTGGCCAAGGCCGAGGCCAGAATTGCGGGTGAGATACCTGTCGTAACCTCTACTTCTTTTCAATTTTGTCTCTAAGACTCTGATCACCTCCCCTTTGAACCTTTTAGATCTATCTGCCCAACTGGAGAGCCTTCGATCAGCTGCGGACCATGCGGTAGGATTTGTCAATGCCAGGGGCACTGTTCCAGTGGTTCGTTTGCATGACATCCCGAATCGTGTCAGGGAGGTCGCCCTCCATGGCATTCATCATGGCGCTGCCACGACGTTGGCTGCTGCCCAAGCCCGTTTGGGCAAAAATCTTCAGCTTCTTCCCCATGGTTTTCCAGATGCAGCATACCCTGGGGAGCAGGAGCACTTGGTCGAGGATTTCATGAGTGCCGCTAATTCTGTAGCTTTTAATACCTTGGCCCCGATGACATAGTAGGCAAGGTTTTCCTCGGCCCGTAGTTTGTAATAGGCGATATTTAACAGATAATTTTCTTGTCTTGGCACTATGTGCATTACTTTTGTTTATGCTTGCTTTTTCGGCTAAAGAGCTGATTTGATATAGCCGATCCAGACTCTTTAGTTTAACCAAGTCTGAAAACACGGCTTTTATTAAGAGAACCCTTCGATTTCCTACCTTTCAGTTGCTCAGTGCTGTATTTCCATCGGCATTAGTGAAGTGGTGCTTCGCCTTCCATTAATTGCTATTGCCTTTTACACGTCCCGAGGCGCCCATCCCTTCGCTCTAGGTCTTCAAATACCGGTTGGTGGTTTCAGGCTCGAATATATCCTTACTCGCAACTGTTTCTCCGCTCTTCTCCGCCTGTCGAAACCCTGTAGCGGTTCTCTTTCTCCCTTTCGTAGATCCAATCGTTCTTCCATGGCCGGTGAAGATAACCGAGGTAAGCGCGCGGCGGAGGAAATTCCGGAGGAGAGTATGCCAATGAACCAACGCCTCCGATGCATGAGGTGAGATCAACATTTCTTGTTCATGATGATGAATAGTTCTGACTCGTCTGTAGGTTTGTTGTGAATGACAGCCTTGACAGCACAGTTGGAATCTCTCCAACTGGCGGCGAACGCAGCCGTGGATGCCGTCAATGCCCGGGGTTCCTCCACCGACATTCGTCTCCAAGATATTCCAACCTATGTCTAGGGGATTGCCCTTCATGGCGTTCGCCACGGCGCATCAGTGGCTCTAACTGCAGCGCAAGTCCAGACCGGGCAAGATCTTCATACTATGGAGGTTGGTTTCCCGATTGGTGATGGCCCTAAGGAGCACGAAGATCTGCTCAAAGAGTTCGTTGTGGCAGCGGAGGCCATAGTGGACATCACATCCGCCCAAGATGTGGTGAACAAGGTCTTTGATTAGTTTGTATTTAGGATAAACCAATGAATGAAGACTCTTGTTCTTTTATGATCGTGCCTCAATGCAATGCCTTCGTGTATGACTGTGAATCTTTGTGTTTTTTGCTCTATAGGCGATACATATCGTATCGGCTCTCATTATCTTTGAAGATGTTTACTTCTTGAACTAGAGGCGATACCCTCCTAGTGCCGGCTATTAGAGCCAAGAATGAATTGGCTACCAAGTGTTGATCAGACGCTAGGATAACGTCCTGCAGAACTTTCAATATAAAAGGTCAGACGAGTAATCAACCTAGGTCAAGCGTCCTATTAAGCGAAACAGAAATTCTCTTAAGAAATCCATTAACTCTGAATCGCACTTACACTTTAACTCAGCCTTCACATACGTCGGCCTAAACCCATCTCTAAGACTTAATACTCATTTTCCTTTGATCCAACGACCGACGTGAAGCTGTGACTTTTCTACTAAAACAAACTCTCAGAGCCGATCGCTTGCATCGGCTGTTGGCTTTCATTGCTAATTTTAATGAAGCCTCCTTCCCATGTCTTGCCAAAGAAACATTCGAAATCTCCTAGTTCCCAAAAGACTGGATCGACTATTGCGATGCTTACGGATTCACCAGCACGAACCAGTTCAACATCATCCCCATGCCATTGAATCAAACACTGATGCATGGTCGATGGTATATAGCAATTCGCATGAATCCAATCACGACCGAGGAGTAAACTGTATGATCCTTTCCCATCAATAACAAAGAACGTGGTGAGCAGAGTTTTACTCCTGATTGTTAGTTCGATGTTTATTGCCCCCCGGGTCTTGGATGTATTTCCTCCGAAGTCTCTAAGCATCATGTCGGTCTCAAGCAAATCTCCTAGTCCCTTGCCAAGCTTACGGAAAGTGGTGTATGGCATAAGATTGATAGAAGCACCTCCGTCCACCAACTTCTTGTTCATCGGCTTCCCATCAACAAGACCTTTCATATACAATGCCTTCAAGTGCCGATGTTTGACTGGTCTGTCAAATATCGCTTGCTGCACGACTATCAACTTGGCAACCATCTCTTCATACTCTAATTCATCGAAATCCGAATAAACTTCTTGATTTGCCGGAGCTCTGAACTCTGATGGCAATAGAAAGCCATTTGGATACTAGCCGATGGTTGCTTTCTATCGGCTATTTGCTTGACACGCCATACTTGAGGTTTACCGGATACTTGAGCCTGTTCCAACTCTTTATTCCTTAGGCGCTGCACCCTCCTCTTTTGGCTTCTCGTCAAATCTCCTAGGCACCACTGGCCTTCCTACCAGACATGCTCCCTTTGGTTGCCTCCTTCTTTATGATCAGCCCAGTCTTGGTCAACAATTCTTTTTCCCAGCCGATCATGAATATTTTTATTTTTTAAGCGCTGGTTCATGTTATTATGATGATATGCATCCTGGCATGGATAGACCGGCGGTTGATCTAAGATTGCCTAAACTCCCAATATTGATTGTTGCATTCTGGACAGTCATGTCTAGTAGGCAACTTCAAACCTTCATTCCAGCAGTATCTAAAGAAAGGACAATTCCAGTGCGATTCGGCTTGTTTCCTTTCATACCTTTCTTCTTCCAGTTGACGCTGGTATTTTCGATCCTCTAACCATCACTGATAATCCTTTTCTTTCTGCCGCTGCCACTTATTCAACAAGATTCAAGATGTGACCCGTGGCTTTGATGTCTCTGCTTTCGATGTCTTCCCCTGCTTATATCGGCTCTTTTATTCGGCACGACGTTTTCTAATCTCTCTGTATTCATCGGCCGATATTTACATCTTGGGATCAACTGTTCCAATTTCTCTTGATTTGGACGATGTTAGAACCTTAGTTTTTCCTTTGAATAGCCTAACATCAACCATATTTTGATCCCCTAGGAAAGGATTATCATCAACTTTCATCTTCTGAGGTGTATCAAACTTGAGCCTCCCTTACTGAATAGCTCTCTGTATATGCTACCTGAAGATTCTGCATTCATTAGTGGAATGAGAAGTAGCGTTATGGAATTTGCAGAACTTCTTGTTCTTCAACTGATCAGGGGCAACATGACATGACCATCGGGCAACTTGATCTGCCCCTTCTCAAGCAAGAAATCGAAGAGCTTGTCCGATTTGATGACATCAAAGTCATAACTCTCCTCAACTCCTCTTCCCCAAGGATTTGGCACCATCACTGTCTTCTTGCCCCAATTCCATTCAGCTGCAGCAACCTCTTCTTCTTCATCTTCATAGCCGTCATCGACTAAATATGGATCGTAAGCTTCGACCACTGAAGTACTCTTCTGGAATCAGGTATCTCTGCATATGCTCTGCAATTGGCTATTAAGTGCTGCCACTCATTGAGCCAATTGACCCAAGTTGTCAAATTCCTGTCCCAGCAGTTTCTCTTTCCACATCGGTAGCATTCCTTGGACAACCAAAGCAGCTAACTGATCATCGGCCAAGCTCAACGAGAAACACAGGTTCTTAGTCTCTCAGAATCTCTGAAGAAACTCAGTGCCCGATTTATTAGTCCTCTGTCTCATGGTTGTCAAATCGGTTATCTTCTTTTCTCCAGTTCTAGTGTAAAAATATGTATGAAACTTCTTCTCTAGGTCAGCCTAATTGGCAATGGAGTTGATTGGTAGTGACGAGAACCAAGTGAAGGCTGGCCCTGACAGGGATAAGGAGAAGAAACGAACTCGATGAGCATCCTCAACTGATGCTTCGCCCAATTGTGTAAGATACCGACTGACATGTTCTATTGTACTTGTACCGTCTTGACTAGTGAACTTGGCAAATTTCGGGAGCCTGTAATTTGTAGGAAGAGCGACCAAATCATTCCACTCTGGTTATGGACGTTTGTACGAAAAGGTCATCCCTTTTGGCTTTAGGCCGAACTAATTCTTCATCATCTCGATCACCTTCAGCAGCAACTCGTCTGCTTGTGGATTTGGATTTCTCGGTACTTGCTGACCCATCTATGGATTGAAATCCCTTGTGCCCTGATATCCTGGATTTGGCATCATGTGGAGAGTGTTATAATCTGTGCCATAGTGATATCCTTGTGGAATCTCAATCTGCTGGGTCTTCTGCTGGCTTGCTGCTTGAAGTCTCTGATTATAGACATAAGGATCTATATCTCTATGGATCCTTTGAATCGATGGTGCTATTTTTTGAGCCGATGACGGTATGTGGCCTGATGTACCAAAATTGATCATCTGGTTCTAACTTTTCCCTACCGGCTGTTGCACATGCTGTATTGATAGTCCAGGGTTGTACTGTATTTGATTCATAGTAGTACCTAGAGTTTGTTCGGATGAACCTTGAAGTGATTGGACTTCACCATTACCAGCTGGTGTTGCTTCTTGATGGCTGGTGCCGACTTGATTAGTCCCTTGGGTCAACAGATCTGGAATGTTGTAACAAGTCGATCCAACCTGACTAACTGGAATTCCATGAATCACCTCTTTCATGGCATTATGAAATGCATCAACGAAAGCTTCATTGCGGCTTGATAGGGCATCATGAACAGATTTGTCTATGGCTTCCACAAAGAAACACCTATCTTCAGCTTCAACTGTATCTGTCTGTCTGTGTAGTAGAACTCTTGGTAGTGGAAATTTTCGAATAACTGTGCTGTCACGTGTTTTGGTGTAGGACAACAAACACTTCTTCTGAAATTCTTCCGTAGCTTTGTTGATGGTACCCCTATCTTCATCAGGTAGGTCTTCATAATGTACCATAAGGATGTCGTCGTTGTTGTGAACCACCATGACGATATGGTGTCCCACCGAGCGTGCCAAAAACGTGTGTCGACATAGAATTTCATCCCATGCCGAGGACACACACAGCAAGCCGGAAGGGTCCGCTCGATGGAGCAGATCCGCCTAGCTTCAGCGCAGGGGTGGTCGATCCTACACAATCCTCCCAAGGCATGCCAGTCAATTTGACCCTGCAATTGACAAGGAGAGAAAGTTCATCAGTAATTAAGGGCGGAACTTGCCGGTGTTGCCAGACAGTTCCGAAAGTATGGCTGTGAGAGCCGATATGGAAGGAAATCGGCTAAATAGCTGATCCCAGTATACTCATGAGAATAAGTCAGTTAGAGCTCATGGGGTCGTGTGAAGAGAATCGGTTATCATTCAGAATAAACAACATTTAAGCAAACATTAATCAATGGCAATAAGATATCAATGATGGTCGGTTTACACTGAGTCAATAATTACAAGTAACCGAACTCTTGTTTATGTAAAGAAACAATTCAACACCACTCAACCATCTAATAAAGATAAATTTAATGAACATGTTAGATCTCATCTATCACCATGACCAGTGGGGCATGAGGCAGAATCATGTAGGCTGTAGAAACAACAATAGACTCGATGACCCTAACTCATTACTAATATCAGTGGGGCATGAGGCAGAATCATGCAGGCTGTAATACAATAACAAGATCATGGAGCTAACACATCTTTTGACTTATCTCTACTTCAACGATCTCATGATGTGAGCTATTCGTGAAAGCGCTCGATATCGGCTAAACAACCGATTCAGGCATAGCGCACAGTTAAGGTCATGCCTTCTCAGGAATGGATCTATCAACTAACGATCCCCGCTCCACGGTGCTAACAGTGGGGTGAGAGGCAAAATCCCATAGGCCGTGATAACGGGCCATGAAACGGTTCTCGCTAACCGATAGATCTACTCAAGATCAAACATACCTTAACCGCACACTATGCATGATTAAGATTGATATAAAACAACTAAAAAAACATAACTCATCATTTAAGATGTAGATTAGATCAGTTTAAGATTAGCAAACGATGGGTTAAATAAGATATAAGGCTGATCTAGATCAATCTCAATCGGGCAGAGTGATATTGCTGTAATTAGATAAACAATGAAAGCAATAAGCAATATCAGTAACTTAATGAATCTAGCAAAGACTGCCATTCAAAGGTAGAGCCAATAACTTGACCTTGATCTAGTTCAAGCAGTGGGGTGTGAGGCAGAATCACACAAGCCATACTTGAACTAGGCAAGAGTCGATAACTAGCCTATACCAGAGTTGTAGTGGGGGTCGACCAGATCGATGCAGCCATACGAACAGAGGTATAAACCATGACGGTACTTATAGACAAGCAGTGGAGGTCGACCAGATTGATGCAGCTGTACTTGCTGAAGAACTCCCCGAGATCTACTCTACTCCTACTCCTAAGGGGTGGCCGGAGCCAAAAAAAGTAAATTGACTTGTATTTGATTGATTCGTTGTTCTCTTACAATAGCCGGGGTTCGGTATTTATACCCGGAGCCTAAACATGAATCATACTCGAGCATGATTTGTTTACAGACTTTGGCATAAAAATGAAAACATTCCTAATTTAAGATAACTTGGACTCTAATCTTTTCCCTTTTTGTAGAGTCCAACATGTTTTCATCCTGGCATCGAGCGTAGCCTCTGTCGTTATCTGCTGGCGCTGTCCGAAGAAAGCCGATTCCTAGATTTTGCATCTGAATCAGCTATTTCTGATCCACCTGCAACTGATCCCTTGATGATACGATCCTGTAAGCTTCTGGGTCTCTGTGATTTTCCAAATTTTGGTGTAAACAGTTTTTATAGAATATGTTCTTTGTTAAAAAGAAATGATAACTTGTAGTTACTTATTTCCTACGGCTTTGTACTAGCTTCTGTCGTGCCATGGAGGATGGCGCGTCATGGCTGACACGCCATGGGCTATGGCGTGGCAAGGCTGACACGCCACGACAGGCGGCGTGGCTAGTTGACGTGCCATTAGGCATGGTGCAACAGCACCTAGATGCCTTTTTGAGTAGAACCTGCCTGAGTAGCAACCTTGAACCGCTTTGTCGATACATAGTTGACGTAGTTGCGCCTGGCTCGATGCAGTTTAAACAGATTTGGACTTGAGGCAACTTAGTGGACCAAGTTCATCGATGAATACATAAAGTCAATGGATTTGCACATGATAAGCTTCATTTGACATAAGTTCAACATGATTCGTTCGACATAAGTTCGACATGATTTGCATACATAAGTTCATCGATATATTAAGTTAATGACTTAATTAAGGTTACAAGTTGGTCCAAAGGTCTTGAACCACAAGTGCAACTAGTACATAATTTGGATTACTCCAAAATAAGGCAAAGGCATGAAGGATGAACGTCTTGCTGACATGATCCTTCAAGATCTTGAGCATCTGAAGGCCTTGTTGATGGTATACCTACATTATCGTCACAAGGTTAAGTAAGGAGACAAGACAATAAGTTTTGCAATTCAGGAAACTTATAAAAAAACATGGACTATGCTAACCTAGACCCTACGTCCTAGGAGTGAACGGCTGCCTCGGACGCCTCGGTCTCTTCGGATTTATAGGCAACACATTAGGAGTGTACCCAACGTCCGTGCGGCCATGTTGGCGGGGCTATCGGTGGAACTATTGCGCGTCACTGGGACCTGCAAGTATAAGACATGCAAGATTAGTTACAATCTTTAGCATTATTAGTTCATACACGCTAGGTATTAAAAAAATGTAGCTTTGTTAGTACCTGCTCATCCCCTTGGGTACCAAGCGGGGCACCACCTAGCTAAGACATGTCAATCTCATCCGCGTGCCAAGGGTCCCACTGGTGGTGGTGTATGTGGAAGCTCGGGGCGTAGTCATCATCTTCGTCGTCCTCTTCTGCAGGGCCCTTCCCAGCACTATGGTGGGGTGGTGTATGCATAGTGGAAGTCGCACCTGTCATCGGCTCAGAAGAACCAGCTGATGTCCTCAGAGAAGCCGAAGCCGTGCCACCTGACCACACCGAGTAGTGGGGTTCCTCCCACGGATTATCCATGCAGCTCAACTTTTAAGCTAACTTCCTATAGCTCTTCTTCACTTTCTACATCAACATAGGTTAGAGAAAAATTATTCACCAAGTGTGTAGAGACTAAATGAACATTTTCATAATGGACAACTTTTTGTGTACCTCCACAAAAGCCTGTAGAACACCTAGCCCCTACCCTCTAGACTCGTGAAGTCAAAACGCTGCTTCATTGGACAACCATGACAATTGTGTGGCCTGGGTACAGAAATGAGGTTGGACCGTTTTAGTACACTTAGTAAATGCCAAATGGATAACAATTTGTAGCATTCGAGTATCTTACCACGTATCTCTGTAGCAGGACTTTCTATGGTTGTGTCTCCTCCCTAGTGGCAATGTCATACACATCTTCAATGACATCTTCCACTGAGTCATCATCAATTTTATCCTCAGTGTAGGGGGGCTTGATATGTGTCCTTGTAGACCTATGAAGCCACCGGAGGTACTCGTCGAAGGTGTGCTGGTCGTGTGGCAGATCTGCATGGACCGGTATCCGCTGTCTAGTCTCCCACAGTTGGATGAACTCGTAGTGCTTCACGCGCCAATCCTTGTCCTTGTACCTCTTCCTACGGTCATACCTTCAACAAAACGATGGTTAGTTCTACCACACACATGGCTTGATATTGTAGCTATGTTATGAATCGATAATGCACCCGTGCAAGTTTTGGTTGGTGGAGTAAAGAGGTGGTGGGTAGCCTGTAATTCTTCTGAACTGCCTGCAAACCCTGATGGGCAAGTGGATCTTGACCACATGGAAGAAAATAAGAGGGACGTTGCAGTGATACTCATCGGACTCTTCCCTAGTGACAGGACTCAGGTACTGCTGGAGCTCCGGAGCATCCCAAGGACACCAAGTCACTTGAACATTTCATAATTGAGCTAGCTTCTGACAGAGTGCACATCCATAAAGACACATGTATTTTACCAAAGAGAGCGTAACCTAGTGCTGTGTCAGAACATTGAGGCAGTCCATGTACTCCCTGTACTTGTGCCTCAGATTCCTTCAAACTAACTCTGCTTCCTTCTAGATATACAAAGCAGTAGGTAGTGTATCCTAGCTATTCCAATGCTGCATTGAACATGACAATGAATTAGCCAATCATAAATTCATGGTATGTAACAACTTTGAATTAACTAGTGAATCAAAGTACTTACAGGCAAACCATCAAGAAGGGACCTCCCAATGGGCCATCTTTCCCAACACCAAACCTAGAGTAGGTAGGAGCAACCACCAAGGCTCGCAAACCCTAAGGTGCGACGGCAGGCAACGCATAGCTGTCGATATGTCCATGCTAGGACCACACTACCCCAGCTATACATCGCTATGTTCTCCCACGGCTGGCGTAGTGTGTCAAGGAAAATCTAGCTGATGGTGTTGCCCGACTCATCGGGGAATGGGAAAGCGCCAAGGAAGTGCCAGAGCCACAACCTCATCAGCTTGTGGGTGCAAGTTCTTGAAGCGCTCTGTGATCCACGACGATGAAACAATGGAAGTTTTCCTAAAATTCACCAAAGACAATGAGACATGATGGATTCAGGAAAGCAATGCAAGTATTAAATAGGGTTGAATTGCTTACTTATTTTTTTTTGAATCCTCATCGTTTGGTGGAAGAAAGCCACAGAACTGAGCCACCAGCTCTCTCCAGTGATTGTTGTCAACTATACTTGTCACTGGAAGTCCCCCCAATCGAAGGCCAAAGATAGCCTTCACATCTTGCATGGTGATGGTCATCTCGCCGTAAGGTAGGTGGAACATGTGGGTCTCAGGCCTCCACCTATGAGGTTGCATTATGAAAATAGAACGACTGTTAGTTACCTCAATTTTGTTATAAGAATGTTTACAGAGAATGAAGGGACTCGCACCTATCTACAGTTGTAGTGAGAAGTGTAGGGTCAAGGGCCAAAAGACCGTAGTTGACAACGCGGACAAGCTCAAGGAAGCCGGTACGCCGTATGTATGACGTGTAACGCTTGTCCCACTAGTGTGCCTTGTTGTGCGTGCGTGGCCTCAACGGAGGCAAGGACACCTCTACGTCGGTGTCGGTCAAGACGTGAGCTCGGTGCTCATCATCGTACTCCACCTCAAAAAGGGGGTACAGCGGATGCTGCGTGGGATGGGCCATCCTGGTTGAAAATTGACAAACAAAGGGTTAGAACAAACATTATGAATAATACATTAAGTTCCATTGCAAAATTTCAACTACATGCTATGCAACATGGAAAAAAATATGAAAGAAGATGTACATATGGAAAGTAACATTAACAAACATATGAATCAACTTTACTAGGGAAAACAAGTTCTATGTATGGACGTGCTGCCCTCGTCTTCTATGCCTGCTAGCCTTGTGACCAGGTTCTTTGCAAACAGAGCAAAGATTCCTACCACGAGTCTCATTGAAGTCTCCCCCTCCATACATGTCCTTGCCGTATCCTCTCATAACGTCCATGTCCCCCTTGAGTCACTTCTTCTTCCTCCTACCCTTCCCTACCTTCATTAGATCTGGATTTGGCACATACTCATAACCATGATAAGGTGGCCACTGTGTCGGGTCAAGGTACGGCTCAAAGCTCCTCTCCCAAATACTAAGGGTGTTCGAACGGAGGTACAAGGGTGACATATATGGCAGACCCTCGAAGTCATATCCACGAACCCTGCAGGCCATGATCATGCGAGAGCAAGGGGCATGCATGATCTGAGGGACGTTGCAACCGCACTCTACTTTGTCAAGATCAACTCAATAGTTCCGTCATAGCCCAAGCTTGTACCACCCTTCCCCCATACACTAAAGACATGCCGGCGAGGTCCATACGGCTTGGCGATATGCTGCTTGGCCAATTCCTCGACCTCCTTCAAATGTTCTATTCCGGCCTTTCCAAATCGCCCATGCTCAGCTATATTCCTCTGGGCAAGTTCCCACCTCTTGACAAAATATTTGTTGCACTTGTGAAATGAGAACTGAACAATTCTAGACAAAGGCAATGATCAAACTCCTCTGAATACATGGTTGAAAGACTCTAACGAGTTGGTGGTCATGATGCCATACATGAAATCGCCCTCGTCATATGCTAACGCCCACTTAGCCTTCTGTTCCATCTGGGCCTCTAACCAGGCCTTGCCTGCTTCGTTGACCATCTTATCTAGTTCTCACTTTGTCTCCTTGAACTGGTGCTCTGTACGTACACAACATAGAGCCTTTACCTTGTCACAAACCTCCCTCTTCCTCTAACACCGCCAGAAATTAGCAGCAAAGTATCGCATGTACCATCTGTGCACTAGAGGCAGAACCCATCGATATGTTCATCTGCAGCATTAAGAATCCCTACGTGATGGTCCTAGATCAAACATATAGTGCGAGATGGGCCAAGCACTTATACACGTAGAAGCCGCATGATCCATGACCATGATTCATTGTTCTCTCTCTCTACCAAAGCAAAAGCCATGGGTACTATCTGGTCCTCCGGATCAACAGCAGCAGCCATCATCAAGGTGCCCCTATACTTTCTAGTTAGGAAAGTGCCATCAACAAGTACGACTGGCTGACAAAACTGGAATGCATGTTGTGTCTGTGTGAATGACCAGAACACACAATGTTGGACATGCCTCAATGGGTCCTCGAAATACATCCCTCCGATGTCTACAAACCATTTCAAGCCAGAGTTGTAGTAATGCATTGCACATAATATTTGGGGTACCCTATTGTACGCTTCCTCCTAGCTACCCCAATGAATCGCTAGGGCAATTTTCTTAGCACGCCAAGCCTTTTTGTACTTCACATCATAATTAACGAATCTAGATATGGACTATTGTAACGAAGACACCAAAATGTCGTTATTGTCATCAATGAGCCCCAATATACAACGGGCATGGTAACATGCATTAAGCTGCTAATGATTTTCCTTCCCCTTATTTGATAGGCAAGTGTGGGGTTGAACCACTTTACTTATCCTCCACTTGCCATCACTCTGTCTCTTTCGTGCGTTTAACCTCCTCATACAACCATTTTTGCATATCACATGTTACCTCAACTCCTGGTCCAAATGAGTGATGGTGTACGGCCTATGGTGATACACATCATAGTCCTGAAGGAACAGCTTCATCTCTGACATTATATTGAATATTATCCCCTTGCTAATGATTTCATTCTCATGGTCATACAATGATTTTCTATACATCTGTAGACCAATGTCACAAACTGCCATATCCATCATGCTGACATCCCTATAGTTTGGAATGCCACGGAAAGGTATATTCATCGACCTCAATTGCATAAGCTCTATCGTTGTGTAAGGTGGTGGTGGAACGTACTGCTGTGCTTCGCTAATTCTACCCCATGAATCATAGGGGGTACCATCCTCTGGCAAATCTGTGACTAGTCTACCCTGAGCTGGCATAGCATGAAGTACCTTAGTTGGTACTGGTAATGGCATAGTATGAACTGGTGCTGGCATGGCATGAACCAGTGTTGGCATAGCATCTGTACCTCCTTTGTCATTATCTGAATCATCTGAATCATTGCTAACTACATCACCAATCCTGTCCTCCTCTTGCTCCTCCTCTTCCCATTCAAACTCGTTCACATCGAAGTCATTGCTTATACAACCTATTAGAGTTGAATAAAACTGATCCTATGTCAACTGACCGTCCAAATCTATGTTACCCAGAGTTACTTCCCCTTCAACCCCCAATTCTTGTTCATTGCCTCCAACACCATCAATGGACGACCCATCCTAGACACCCTGCATCCTGTACCCATTCTCCACCACCGCCTCAGTCATGGGCACATTATAATCTTGGAGCACCCTATTGTAGCGGGATCAGTGAGCAGGGTCGCGCAAGGGCATTAGGACATAGTGTGCCCTAATCTTCCTAGTATCAAACCTCCCCTTCAGTGTGAAATCACCGCCAAACTTTGCATTCAAATGGACACAAAGGTCATTGAAGCTAGGAGGTTCATCAAACCATTCCAATTCTTCTTTCACATCCTCAAACATACCATCTTCTCTCATAACAATTTCTCCGTAAAAAATTCTGACACAACAATCCATCTACAAAAGCATTTCAAGAAACTTCATCAAGTCATCGAAATCATCGTACGTACTGTCTATAGTAATATTAATACCTATACTAACTATAACTATACTAATTGATCTAATATTAACACCTATACAAGACTGACTACAATAACTAATTATACTAAATACAATAACTAACTAGACTCACTAACTGTACTAACTAAACTAACTAACTTTACTGACTATACTAACTTACTATACTACCTATACTAACTAAACTAACTAACTTTACTAACTATACTAACTATACTTTAATAACTATACTAACTATACTAACTATACTAACTTTACTAACTATACTAACTTACTATACTAACTATACTAACTAATCATTCATACTAATTTTGCATCTTCACCCTAAGTAACAATAATTTCGATTCAATCAACAAATACACAAGGGGAGTACCTTGACAACGAGGGGAAGATTGGGGCTTAGCCAAATCCACCAATGGCGACGAGGTGGCCACCATTGGCAGGATTCTTCTGGGAGTAGGAGAGAGAAGGAGTGGGGTGCGGCACACCGCCGGTCGGGCAAGGAAGGGATAGGGGGCGCAAGTGAAGGAGACGATGGGGAGAGAGGCCGACCGGCGGTGGGGAAGGGGCTGCTGCGCCGGCGATGAGCACGGCTCCTAGAGCGGCCTAGAGAGGGAGGAATGGGGAGACAGGGAGAGAGGGAGGCGGGTGGTCATGGCAGGAAGGCATGGGTGGTGGCCACGGTGGCACAGACGGTGGCAGTGGGTGGACGCGGGCGGTGGCGGTGGCGGACGCATCTCCCCCTCGATCCGTTTCACTGGAGTGAAAGAGAGACAGTGGGGAGAGGGAGGCTGGTCGTTTCACCGCGCTGTGGGCCATGGCGCGGTAGCGCCTGCCACGTCAGCGGCCAGGGCCCAGGGAAGTGCCACATCATCGCCGCTGCCATGCCGCCATGCGTGGTGCGGCTGCGTTGTTTGGCCACGCCATGGCAATAGGTGCAGCCAAAAGTGTTAGATTGGAAAATAAAAAAAATCAATGTCAGATTTGGAAATAGTTTACAAAAAGTGTTAAAAATAAAAAAAATACCTCACTTTCATGTGTGTTGGAGTAGATTGATGTGGAATTTAAACTAAATTCCATCCTAACCCACTCCAACACATATGGATTGAAGTTAATACATTTACCTCCAAACAAGCCCTTAGGGTTCCAGTGAGGCAATTACTCACCGAATCTAGGATGGTGACATCCGCGCTGTCGAGCTACACCACGTCATGTCGTGTGAGAGCAGATATCTTTTGAAGGGCCATTTGAGTCTGTCAGAAAAGGAGGCGAGCTATGATTTTTTTTCTATGTGGTGTATGCACATAACAGTAGCATCGCTGGAAAGAAATGAAGATGGACCAAGAGATTGCAATTATACAAACCCCTATATTCTAAATTGTAATAGTAGCATCGTTGGAATGAAATGAAGATGACCGAGACACTGTGATTACATAATCCCTTTGTTTTAAATCATAAGTTATTTTGATTTTGTTAGACATATTTATTATATATCTAAACATAGTATATATTATGCATATAAAAAAATATAAAATAAAATAACTTATAATTTGGAATGAATGGAGTTGCATGTTAATCAACGTGTGTGAACATCATCATCCATAATTTTATATTGTTCTAGTTAATTACGACATGAAATAGAGGACAAATCTATAGGAAATTTTAGGCAAATCACCGCATATTTTGAATCCAGAGACGTATATTTGTGATAATTATGTGCATGTGTGATCTATTCATAATCATAAACATGACCATGCTAACCATCATATATGGACAAAGTAAAGAACAAGAGTATGGGGGTGTTTGGAACTGATCCACAAACTCTGTTCCACAAACTCAAACGTGGAGCAGCTCCACAAAAAACAAGAGTTTGTGGAGTACCTCTTTAGGTGCTCTCACAACTCCACCATTTTTCCTAGAACAGAGTGCGTGGAGCTGAAACCGTTTGGCTAGAAAACATGAAGCAGAGCTAAAAAACATGGAGCGGAGGAGTCCCAAACACCCCCTCAAGATGTGTGGGGCACTGGAAGATCGTTGGAGTGTTGTTGTTTAGCCATGCAAGACCTTGTGCACATAGGACTTTGTGGCGCACTCAAACCGGGTGAAAGGTCCTAATGGCTAGAGGGGGTGAATAACCTATTGAAAATTTCTACAACAACACTTAGCAAATATGTTAGACAATTAAACAGCGAAGCGAGTGTTTTGCTAGTCTACTAAAAGAGCAAGCCACCTACCACAATTCTAGTGACTATAATCACTAAGCACACAATTTGCTAAGTCACTACACTAAGTTAGTGAGCTCTCAAAGGCTAACTAAATAGCCTCACTAACCACTAGACCCAACACAAGCTAGCTCTCAAAACTAATTACACTAAAGAGCTTAGCTACACTAAGAATGTAATACAAGAGAGGTGATGATATTTATACCGCCATGTCGAGGATAGAGCCAATCATAATATGATGGAGCCAATCAATCACAATCAAATAAGAAATCCTCGGGACAAGATGACACAAGATTTTCACTGAGGTTCACTTGCTTACCGACAAGCTAGTCTTTGTTGTGGCGATTCACTCACTTGGAGGTTCACGCGCTAATTGGCATCACACGCCAAACCCTTAATAGGGTGCCGCACAACCAACACAAGATGAGGATCACACAAGCCATGAGCAATCCACTAGAATACCTTTTGGCTCTCTACCGGGGAAAGGTCAAGAACCCCTCACAATCACCACGATCGGAGCCGGAGACAAGCAACTTCCTCCGCTCAATGATCCTCGCTGCTCCAAGAGGTCTAGGTGGCGGCAACCACCAAGAGTAACATGTGAATCCCGCAGCGAAATATGAACACCAAGTGCCTCTAGATGCAAACACTCAAGCATTGCACTTGGATTCTCTCCCAATCTCACAAAGATGATGAATCAATGATGAAGATGAGTGGGAGGACTTTGGCTAAGCTCACAAAGTTGCTATGTCAATGCAAATGACCAAGAGAGTGAGCTTGAGCCAGCCATGGGGCTTAAATAGAGAGCCCCCACGAATAGAGCCGTTGGGCTCCTCACTACATTGGTTTCGGGGTGACCAGACACGTGGCACCCCAACGTCTGGTCGTGGATCAATGTCCATGTGTCCCCATTCAAACCATGGCTGCCCGATCTCCAATGGTCAAGAACTCTCATGCGATCACTTAAGTGGTGACCGGATGCACCAGAAGGGTGATCGGACGCACCACCACAGTGTCAGATCAACACATGCCCGCGTGCCACCAAAGAACGACCGGACGCGCCGATCAGAACTGCCTCTGTGTGTTAGGTCGACTCTAGAGAGCTTCCCGAGCACCAAAACCAAGACCGAAAATGTCAGGTGCATGCGACCGGATGCGCCACCATGTCAGGTCTCCACCATGCTCACTCAGCCGTTTACGTCACTATACGTCATCATTGTCCGAATGCACAAGCATCGCGTCAGGTGATCACTTGTGGTAGCATCCGGTCAGAGACCGACAGCGCGCCTCCTCAACCTAACACTGACCGGACTCATAGGCCTGCGTCTGGTCACACCGGGAGCAATGTCCGGTCACTGATTTTCAGTGAAAATCACCTCCTTCACTTCACCAATTTCTCCACCCTTGCTCAAATGTTCCAACCACCAAGTGTATCACCTTGTGCACGTGTGTTAGCATATTTTCACAAACATTTTCAAGGGTGTTAGTTCTCCACTAGATCTAAATGCATATGCAATGAGTTAGAGCATCTAGTGGCACTTTGATAACCGCATTTTGATACGAGTTTCACCCCTCTTAATAGTATGTCTATCGATCCTAAATGTGATCACACTCGCTAAGTGTCTCGATCACCAAACCAAAAAGCTCCTATGGATATCACCTTTGCCTTGAGCTTTTTGTTTTTCTCTTTCTTCTTTTCCAAGTCCATGCACTTGATCATCACCATGGTCACACCATCATCATGATCATCACCATTTGCTTCACCACTTGGAATGTGCCACCTATCTCATAATCACTTAGATAAACTAGGTTAGCACTTAGGGTTTCATCAATTCACCAAAACCAAACTAGAGCCTTCAGTCTCCCCCCTTTTTGGTAATTGATGACAACTCCTTCACAAATATATGAATTTAAATTCATTTGAATGCATGTTGCTTGCCCAAGCATATTTACCTTGTGTAAAAGGATATGGACAAGTTTTATGAACCCCAAATGGTAGCATTAGCTCCCCCTACATATATGCTAAGAGTTTGGATTGAAGCTTGCACATATGCATGAATTGAGAATGTGGGAGGACAATGTCTACCAATTGATGCTAATGTATAAGAGATGGACCTTTGAAGCGTGATACCAATCGGAGTGCACCATTATACCATGCTTAGCACCATTAGTAACTAGACATTCACAAAAATTAGAATACCCTGTGAGATCAACATTAGAAGCAAGGATCTAGTTTTCACAATATAAACACAAGTCTAGTTACTCAACCTATGCATGCTAGTTTTTCATTTCATCATTCAAACCTACAACTAGGATCCACCACACAAGCATGGAATTTTAATTTAAAACTTGTGCCATGCAAGCAAACATATGAAGTGCACATTCAAATGCATCAATCTAGTTTATGAGTTTGATCCCCCTACTTGTGTGCTCAAAATTTTAATTGATCCCCTTACTTTGTCATATTTCTCCCCCTATGTCAAAATTCTCCCCTTTGATATCTCTTCACTATCTTTGTGCACTATTTCTCCCCCTTTGTCATCAATGACCACAAAGGTTTAATTTTAGATAGGTTAAGATTATCAATGTCAATCAATGGGGTGAGGATTTTTCCCAATTTTGGTTCAATCTAGATCACTTGCCTAAGACATTTAACTCGGTTTGATCCAAGGACAAGCTTCTTCACACCTCCAAATAAAGGTTATCTTGTACCATGTTGAGTTAAACATGTATACTAGATCAAACACTAGGTTCATAAGCCCACAAACATGTCATATGCTACCACTAGATCAAGTCAAGCATAGAAACAATAGTGGTACCATACAAGCATCAAATTTATTTAATTTTCATGAATAAGCCTATAAGACATAAGGAATGCCTAGATGCACTAAACAAGTCCTTAGCAAAGAATGTATGCATGACAATCAACTTTTACCTTGGATTGCTTGAAGGATAGGCATGTCATATTAGTGGGGGGGGTGCATCAACACATATTTGAGAAATCCAATATGTTCAACTCATTGCTTAGCTTGCAAAACCTTTTCTCATCCAATGGCTTGGTGAATATGTCGGCAAATTGATCTTCGGTGCCCACACTCTCAATGCAAATGTCCCCTTTTTGTTGGTGATCTCTAATGAAATGGTGGTAGACATCAATGTGATTTGTTCTTGCATGTTGAACCAGATTATTGGTTAGCTTGATTGCACTCTTATTGTCACATAACAATGGTACTTTCTTGAACTTGATTCCAAAGTCATTCAAGGTGGCCTTCATCTAAAGAATTTGTGCACAACAACTACCGATGGATATGTATTCGGCTTCGGCGGTTGATAATACAATACTATTTTGCTTCTTTGATGACAATGAAACAAGTGATCTTCCCAATAGTTGGCATGTGTTCGAGGTGCTCTTCCTTTCAACCTTGCATCCCGTATAATCCGAGTCAGAGTAACCAACTAGCTCAAACTTTGCTCCTTTGGGATACCATAAACCAACATTTTGTGTATGCTTTAAGTACCTCAATATTCTCTTTGTAGCCTTCAAATGACTTTCTCTTGGCGAGGCTTAAAATCTTGCACACACGCACACACTAAACATGACATCTGGCCTTGATGCGGTCACATAGAGTAGGCTTCCAATCATAGACCGATACAACTTTTAATCCACCATGATGCCACTTGCATCACTATCCAAATTACCATTTGTTCCCATTGGTGTACTTATGGCCTTTGCTTCATTCATGCCAAACTTCTAGAGCATGTCTTTGATGTACTTGCCTTAACTCACAAATGTACCATTCTTCAATTGCTTGATTTGAAGACCACGGAAGTAACTCAACTCTCCAATCATGGACATCTCAAACTCATTAGCCATCATCTTTCCAAACTCTTTACAAAAGTTTTGATTGGTTGATCCAAATATGATGTCATCAACATAGATTTGCAACACAAACACATCCTTGCCAATCTTCTTGGTGAAAAGAGTGGTGTCAACCTTGCCCATCATGAACCCTTTAGAGAGTAGGAAATCCCTCAACCTCTCATACCATGATCTAGGTGCTTGCTTCATTCCATACAATGCCTTTTTCAACTCGTATACATGGTTAGGCTTCTTGTCATCTTTAGAACCGAGAGGTTTGCTCAACATATACTTCTTCATTGATGTAGCCATTTAGAAATGCACTCTTGACATCCATTTGATAGAGCTTGATGTTGTGGGCACAAGCATAGGCTAGCAAGATTCTATTTGCTTCCAATCTAGCAACCGAGGCATATGTTTCTCCAAAGTCAAGACCTTCCACTTGAGTGTATCCTTGTGCTACCAATCTTGCTTTGTTCCTTATTACTATCCCATCTTGATCTTGCTTGTTTCTATAGACCCATTGGTGCCAATCACATTGTGTCCCTTTGGTCTTTCCACTAACTCCCATACTTGATTTCTTGTGAAGTTGTTCAATTCTTCATGCATTGCATTCACCCAATCAACATCCTTCAATACTTCATCTATCTTGTTTGGTTCAATGGATGACACAAATGAGAAATGCTCATAAAATGAAGCTAATCTTGATCTTGTTTATACACCTCTAGAAATATCTCTAATTATAGTGTCCAATGGATGATCTCTTGCAATATTGGTTGGTTGGAGTATTGGAACTTGATTGCTTGCACTTGCATGATTTTTTGATTGAGATGATGTACTAGCCACTTGTTGATCTTGCACATTGTCATGAGAGCCACTTGTACTTGCATGATTAGTGTCATCTTGCATATTTGAATTAGAGAGCACTTTCACTTGATCATCTTCATCATCATTCACTTGTCTAGGCCTCAATTCATCAACATCCATGTTCTTCATGGCATTTGAAAGTTGAATGACTCTAACATCTTTCAAGTTCTCATTCTCATCTTGGGAACCCTTGGTTTCATCAAATTCCACATCATGAACTTCCTCAAGAGTACCGCTTGTCAAATTCCAAACTCTATATGCTTTGCTTGTAGTGGAGTATCCAAGTAAGAATCATTCATCACACTTCTTCTCAAACTTGCCCAATCTAGTGCCTTTCTTCAAGATATAGCATTTGCAACCAAATACCTAAAAATATGCAATGTTGGGCTTTCTACCATTCAAGAGCTCATATGGTGTCTTCTATTTCAATGGGTGACAATATAGGCGATTGCTACAACTGCAAGCCGTGTTGATTGCTTTGGCCCAAAAGGATTGACTCACATTGTACTCATTAAGCATAGACCTTGCCATATCAATGAGTGTTCTATTCTTTCTCTCAACAAGGCCATTTGATTGTGGAGTGTACTTGGCTGAGAATTGATGTCTAATTCCAAATTCATCACACAACTCATCAATTCTAGTGTTCTTGAACTCACTACCATTGTCACTTTTAACTCTCTTGATGGTTGTTTCAAACTCATTGTGTATGCCCTTGACAAATGATTTGAAAATTGCAAACACATCACTCTTGTCCACAAGAAAGAATACCCAAGTGTATCTTGTATAGTCATCCGCTATCACAAATCCATATTTGTTTCCATCGATGCTAGTGTATTGTGTTGGCCCAAACAAATCCATGTGCAACAACTCAAATGCTTTACTAGTGCTCATCATGCTTTTGTTTGGATGGGTGTTCCCAATTTGTTTGTTGGCTTGACAAGAGCTACAAAGCTTATCCTTCTCAAACACAACATCTTTCAGGCCTCTAACCAAGTCATGCTTAACCAGTCTATTCAATTGTTTTATTTCAACATGACCAAGCCTTCTATACCATAACCAACCCATACTAGACTTAGTGAACAAGCATGTTGACAATTGAGCTTCACTAGCATTGAAATCAACCAAGTATAGATTCTCATATCTAAAGCCTTTGAAGATCAAGTTAGAGCCATCTACACTTATGATCTCTACATCATCTACCCCAAATATACATTTAAATCCAAGATCACACAATTGAGCCACATATAGCAAATTAAAGTTCAAGCTCTCTACTAGTAACGCATTGGATATGCTTGTTGGTATTTATTAACGTGTCACTTATTTGAGTACTTAGCCACCTATTGCAAACCTATACCTCCTAACTTTACTAGTTTGTCATCCCTAGTGATGACGTCAGAGATATGTGTTGGTACTACATAGCATTACTACTAGATATAACACTAAGTAGTTCTTTATTAATTATGTGACTAGAGAGAATATATATAAATCTATAAATGAAAAGTATCTACAAGCGCATAGATAATATACCATTGTAGGATTTTACCCGAGAGTATTCTAGGTATCATTATTTATATTTTTACCACTGGGAAGGTCTAGCATAGACAAGTATTGATAACTTATACCATTGATGTAGAAATAAACCATAACAAATATTCTACTCATAATAGGGGTAAGTCATAGGTTAAGAGATATGAAAAGTATTGATCAATGATGATGATAAATCACTTAGAGTACTCCTTTCTATGGCATTAGCATAGTCAGGTAGAATATTAGAGGAATAAGTCCTAGGTCATTCTTAATTACAAGTCAAAGCATACATTTGATTAGTGCAATTACACCTAGTAATCATGGCTAAGATCATCATCATATCTACACATAAGGGATATTACTAAGGAAGATTGAGGGCAGAGCTCGTTCTACCTTCGTAATTAGACCCTACGTGCACCTATATTCGGGGAGTGGACTTCAAAGGACTCAACTGGAGTGTCACATCCGCGATCTACCACATGACCTGGAATATAGGGTGTGTCCACAGGTAAACAATGTATAAGCACCACACTTACACAATGTCGACCACCCACCCCGTGTACTTTGGAGCGAGCGCTTTGTAAACTTATGCATAAACATAATGATAAACTAGCTATACTAAGTATATAATCAAAGTAGACTATGAACATCATAACAAAGAACATGAATAAGATGAACACTGAGATTGTCATAACAATTGTAACTAGCATATAAAAATAATGGAGAAACAAGATAGAGGGGTACAAAGTTTATACCGAACCACACTCTTGATAAGATAAGGAATCCAAGCGAAGTCCTGCTTGCCTCCCTCTAGATCTATCCTAACTAGCTATGCTATGGAGGAGGAGCTCTGAGGAGATTAGGGTTTCTGTCTTCTCAAATGACTTGATGACTTCTCATTCCTGGGGGAGGTAGGGGCTGGATTATATAGTCCTGAGGGTCCAACGTGAGCCCTTGGATCAAACCGACTTAAGCAACGGCCTAGATGCATCCTCAAAGGCGGTGGGAGACTGCCATACGAACCTGGCTGATAGGTGGGCCCAGGAGGGTCCAGGTGGCCCCACCTGTCAGGGGGTGGCCCTCCGCTTCGATGATGTGGCTTTTGGACCCTTTTAGAGTCTTTCCACGTAGGTACCATGGCGGAACTCCATATTTTCCTTTGACAATTAGGTCCTCCTTAGCGGTTTTCTGATTAAACCCTGCTAGAAACACAGATTCACCAAAACTCATGAAATTTATTAGTTTAAACCCCTAAACATTCATTAGTGGTTATATTTATGCCCTTATACATGTTTAATTGATGGTTTATAATGGTTGTTAACTATCGTCAACAAGCTCCCCCAAGCTTAACCTTTGGTAGTCCCTTAGCAAAATTAAACTTAGCAAAAATTGGATCAGGAGTTGCTTCAATGCTTTCACTCCTCAAAAGTACACATGTTAAAATAAGAATTGTCCTCCGAATTAGAATAAACTAATCTGACTTTCAAACTCACCCATATTACCTTCAACCATGGGGCTTCTTAGCCTTCACTTAGGTCTTGAGCAATCGAAAGACAGAACGATTAAGTCAAGCACTATATCTCAAGTTCTTTGTTCAACCGGTATTTCAGAGTTTTTGTAAGTTTTCAAAATAAAACTCAGAGCTTCCATTGTATGACACTCTCAAGTCTCTCAATATATATTGTATTTGTGGATCCTTTCCAAGGCAATAGTGATGTTATGACTTTCTCTTCCTACAACTAGGCTTATGTGGAGCTCATAACAGTGGAGAAAATATAAAGAGCATACTTGCAATACATATATTGTAAAGTCAAACCTCGGATCCAAAGAGAGTTAAGTCATACAATCAAATCAAGATGTGCATGTGTGTGGATGTATGGTGGATATATATGGTGGCTAACCTAATTCTACTATGCTCCTTGAAAACATATCTCTCATTTGAAACTTGGAAACAACTTTGCAAGAAAATAGGGGCTATCTTATTTATCTTCTTTTTCTTCTTCTCAGGCGGGCATCTGAGTACCCATTGTTTTAGTAATTCGGACACTTGTCCATTTTTTTCTTATCTCTTTCTTTTTTTATGAATAACTTTTGCATAGCCACATGTTTCTTCTCTGCAATAGAACTTTTGAGAGATAGCAACAAGAACTTAGAGCATTTATTTGATGGATATCCTATATTACATATTTTGGTGTTCACTCCCAGTGTAGGAGCAAAACATTTTTGGGTGGATCTAGATGGAATGGTATGTTTTTGCGCCTACCCCCAGTGTAGGAGTAGTGCATATTTGGGTGGTGTGTACGTGATCTTGATTTCAAGAGCATGACAAACCTCTCATAAGGCATCAACAACGCTTGACTAAACTCAATGCAAAACAAGCAGCATATATGAGTGGAAGTTTTTCAAATCTAAATATCATATATGGCTCTGGTAGGAATTCAAGCTTTGTCATACAAGAGCTCATCATGTAAGATTTTTATGTTTTTCAAAAGATAAATCTCCAGAACTTTAGTATCACTAGGAATAAGATAAACAGCAGCTCAGACCTTCTCATATCATATCCATCAATTACCTAGACTTAGATCAAGCATATGCTACCCTTGAGTTTCAAGTTCAGAGTAAATTCTTATATCAGAACAGTCATGTCCAAAACTCAGGAGAATTCAAGGCTAAAAACTAGGTACTTGAAAGGAATTACGACAGAGCAGCTATTCAGCATTTCCATTGCAAAAGATTATCCTCAGAGTTCTTTTATTTAACTCCTAAAAACTAAACTAGACACATACTTTTATTTTGTTTTCATTTTTAAGATCACACCCTACTATATATATATAGCTAACATAAATTTTTATTTTATTTTAACTTGTTATGCATCTTTTTATGACTCTAGAAAATATATAGAAAACTCAAAGATAGTAAAACTGAAAAGGAAAAGAAATACTTAGCTAGTGTCGGCGCAAAAACATGTCGATGCACCGAGGCACACAGCAAGCTGGAAGGATCTGCTTAGGATGAGCCTGAAGATCCGCTTGGCTTCAACGCAGGGTTAACCGATCCTGTGAATTCCTCCCAAAGCGTGCCAGTCAATTTGACCTGCAATTGACAAGGGGAGAAAATTTATCAGTAATTTAAGGTGGAACCTGCCGGTCTTTGCCTAGATAGTTCCAAGTGTGCCGCTTCGGTAGCAGCCAGACGGGAAAATCGACTAAATAGCCGATACGCGAAGAAATCGGCTGTTACGGACAGTGAAGCTCGTGGGTCGCGATTGATTTTATATTGACAGGTACAATGCGCACGGATGTAAGCAAAATCATCAGCTAGGTGGATATTCCCAGTGTAGATCATTGAGCCAATGAATCTTAACGAGAAAGGATATAGCATGCGAACAAATCGACCGTCTAGTATGAATGGATCTACAAAACGCTCTAAATCTAATCTGTTACCATCAACAAATAACAAACTAAAACATTAGAATCTATAAAACCATCTATACATCGATAGGCTTTCCGAAAGACACGCTATATGTGTGAAAACTCGAGAGAATCGGCTGAAATAGCCGATTCGGGCAAAAATGGACTACAACATGTGAACAATCGACTATTTAACACGGACAAACCTATGAACTCATCAGACTTAACCTGCTATCTCTAACAGTGGGGTTCGACTGGCATGATAAAGAAAACACATCAAACCTTTAAAGTAAACATATCTATTCATGTTTAATAGAATCATGGAGACACACTGTAGGAGTTAGAGCATAGGCGATTGGCTATTTAGCCGATGTAGGCATAGCAAACAGTTAAGATCACATCTAATCGAGAACAAATTTACTAACTAGCATCCTCCAATCTATAGGGCCATCAGTGGGGGTCGACCAGATCGATGCAGCCATGATAGTGAGCTATAGAACATATTCAACTAGCTAGTAAACCTCCTCAAGATCAGATATGCCCTGACCGCGTACTATGCACAATCAAGATCAAAGTAGAACAACCGATAAAATGTAACCCGTCGTCTAAAGTAAGGACCATTGCAATGTAACAAGATAAATGAGGGGTTAAAAGGATATGAGGCTGATCTAGATCGATCTCGGATGTTGCTATAGACTAATGGCAATAAGAACATTAGCAAGATCGGTAACTTAATGAATCTACCCAAAGGACGCCATCCTTACATAGAGCAGATAACTTGACCTTAATCTAATTTGAGCAGTGGAGGTCGACCAGATCGATGCAGCCGTACTTGAACTAGATAAGAATCGATAACTAGCTTATACTAGAGTTTGCAGTGGAGGTCAAACTTAACCGATGCAGACAAACAGAAGTATAAGCCATGATAGTACTTACAGACAAGCTGGAGGTCGGCCGGACCGATGCAGTCCTGCTTGTTGAAGAACTCACCGGAATCTACTCTACTCCTACTCCTAAGGGTTGGCACGAAGCCAAAAAAAGTAACTTGTATTGATTGATTGGATCTCTTTTATAATAGCCGAGGCCCAATGATGAGGACATCACTTCTTCAGAGGTACCCGCTGATCCTCCAACCGTCATGCAAGGTCCAATGACCCGGGCTCGAAAGCGACAACTCAATTTAGAGGTGAGCTCGTTCTTAAGCGATACTTTTCATACTTTTGAGAATATACTACTACCTAATGATGTTATCTTGCTTAGGAACATTGGAGAGGGTCATGAAGGACTTAGAGGAAGTGGTGGAGGTGATGATGACCAGCAAGGACGTCCAACACAAGCCGGAGGCCTAGTCCAACAAGAATTCGAGTCTGCATCGGCCTCCAGGACCAGTCTGCCTTAAACTGGTCACCCAGGACGCATCTGGACTCTGTTTTCGACGATCCACATATGGATGGAAAGCTAATTTGATAAGGAAGCCAATCCAAGTGGTTTCACATCAAAACCTCTTCGGAATCAATGGGAATCGTCGAAACAAGTCAGCATCCAGAATCTGCCAGGGTGCTGCGACACCTTCTTTTGGTCTGTTGGACCGTGTATCGTGTTTGGGCCCATTTGGGGGTGCGTCCAGGGTAGGCGAAGACCCTAAGACCTTTATAATCATACACTGCCATCGTCATTAGGTTTTGGGTTTTGCTTAGATTATTCTATCAAGAACAGTTTCGCCGTTCATCGGTTTGTGAGACCCCAACTTCATGAGATAATCATTCATCTGCAATTTAGTTGCGTTCTTTCTTGTTCTTGCTTGTGTTCTTCGTTGCGCAGGCAGGGATTAGCCTTCTTGGCGAGGTCAACCTGGTCCGTGACTTGGTTGATAACCAGAGGAGCTGTGGTGCTAAGATTGCAGGGTTCGATCTTTCGATCTGAAGCCGGATCGGTGTGTCATTCTCCGCCACAACGATAGTTACCATCACCTGACGGAAGATCGGGATCCCCGTCTCCATTACCCAATATTTATATCCGGAACCTAAGCATGAATCCTACTTAAGTATGACTCATTACAATCTTTCTCATAAGAGAAAACATTCCTAATTTAAGATAACTTGGACCCTAATCTTTCCCTTTTGTAGAGTCCGACATGTTTTTCCTGACACCAACCGTAGCCTTTTATCGTTATCTGCTGGCATCATCCGAAGAGAGCTGATTCTAGTGTTGCATTTGAATCGGCTGATATCGACCTTTATGCAATCGGTTCCTTGATGACATGATCTTAGGAGCTTTGAGTTCCCGCATTCTTCTTCCCAAATTTTGGTGTAAACACATGCCCCCCAATTTTGGGATAAAAGTAATTTTATTCCAAAATTACCACGCCTGTGCCTTCGATAGGTCCGTAGTCACGGGTAGAGAATCTTGATCTGTGGTCTACTATCTATCACTGTTTTTGCTAGCTTATGAGCCCATGCTTCAAAGCTTTACGAGAGCATCATTGCTTCATGGACGCTTGGATCCATCTTTCTAGACCGACTATAAATGTCTATCCGACTTCAGCGTGAGCAACTCAACAACTCAGTTATGTTTCTCTTCTGCTTGCTTCCTCGAGTGCCCTTGGCTCCGCTAGACTCTCCATGGTCTAATTCCTTGCTATGAGGATCTTGAGTGGTTAGAAGAATTATTGTGCATAGGGTGATTGTGTCGCTCATTTCAGCGCCTTGTCGAGCAAGAGGATCAGCTACTGCAGTTAGAAGAATTCTTGTGACATCACCTGAGTTTTCTCACCATGATCGCAGAGCTGTTCTAGTGTTTGTAAGGGCTAAAATGTGTGGACACCTTCCCCTTGTTTGCTTCATCAAATGCCCATCGGGGAAATCACAGACTTCTTTCCCATGGTTTCCCAGCCACCAAAAAATGGACATCTTTTAGTAGGCGGCTTTCTTTCCCATTGTTTCCTGGTCACCGAGAAATCGGTTGGGTATATGGGCATCTTTTAAGCAGGCGGCCTTTCCTCTTCCCTTGATGCAATTTTATCAGCGGGCTGATATGACCTGGTCCATGATGACCTTTGGCCTTGTGGGGATCCAGACTCTCTTCAATCCAAAGAAGTCTTGGTGGGTTGATCGCCAGTTAATGTAAACCTTTCGTATCAATCCCATAATATTTGTAATTATGGGAAGCAATAAGTCTGAATCTATTGTCTCTTCGTGATCCATCCCCTGAATTTCTGGAGTGTCGATCTGTTTCCATATCTGACTTTAATTCCATAACCCCGGCGAAGCCTATCTTCTCACCTCCTAGGCTATTGAAGGGTCGAGATGACGACTAAAGGGGGGTGAATAGTCGTTACTAAAACTTAATCGCATCGGCTAACCGAAACAAGTGCAGAATTAAAACTATTGGTCTATCCAAGACTACACCCCTCTATCTATGTTCTCTAGCACCTTGCAAAGATTCTAATTAAGCAACAAAGGTGCTGGGCTAACTAGAGCTCACCTAACCAATTCTAGGAGCAAGGTCACACAAACCTATGCCACTAGTATTTCAAGCAATGAGGGAGCTCCTACACATGCTAGTAAGCAAAAGCACAAGGCCAACTAAGCTCACTAGCAATGCTCAATAACAAGGCAACCAATGCCAAATTAGAGAGTTCAAATACTTAGCTACACAACCTAAGCAAAGTGACTAACAAGGTTACACAAACCAAATTAGCCACGCAAGGGAGCTACTTCTATGCTACACAAGCAAGAAGGTAACTAGTGAGCTACACAAGCTAACTAATCACAAGAGCAACTACACAAGCACAATGTATATAAAAGTAATCACAGGCTTGTGTAAGGGGATTTCAAACCAACGGGAAGAACAAGGTTGACATGGTGATTTTCTCCCAAGGTTCACGTGCTTGCCAACATGCTACGTCCCCGTTGTGTCGACCACTCACTTGGTGGGTCGGTGGCTAATTGATGAGTACAGGCCCGATCTTCCGAGAGGTAGCCGGTAAGTTCGATTTGTGGAGATCTCGACGTTGGCGATCCGGCTTCAAATCAGACGCGATTCGAACCCTGCAACCGTTACACCACTGCTCCGTTGGTTATCAACCAAGCACAACTTGATTGACCTCGCCAAGAAGGCTTTTCCTGCAAGCGAATCGAAGAGCACAAAGCAAGAAGGTAAAACACGCAATCTGAAATTGCAAATATGAATGACGCGAATATCAATAGAGGGTTCAAGAACTCGGTTCCAAAGGACTAATTGACACAGTGGAGGAGATCAAGAACGGGGGCCCTGGATCACTGTAAAAGGATTTGTCACCACAGTTACAATGAACGATTCAGTTTCTCGATGGAAAACTAAACTCTAAACAAAACCCAATTGTGTAGCAGCGGCGGTGGCTGTGTTTATAGTCTAAGACTCGACCTAGGGTTGGGGACGGCCAGGGGTTGGGCGCCCACAACTTGGGCTTAAGGCCCGACACGATACATGGCCAAGTTGGCCCAAATAGGTGACGCAGCACCTTGCCGTGGTCACACAGAATGATCCATGGACCTTCTGGAGCTGGGACCAGATCCAAAACGACGGCGTCATCGTCCCCTTTCCAACGCATCCAAGAACGGCCCGTTTCGATGTCGTATGAGGAAGTTATGACTGAAACAGTGACGACATGTCTGCTGAATCCGAGGGTGACGTGGCAGGTGAGTTGGGAACGAATTGCAACTTGGGGAAGACCATGGCGTTGGTGTGTCCAGCGTGGCGATGTCCTCATCACTAATTGGCATCACCCGCCAAGCCCGCACATCGGGCACCGCAAGAACCTACCCCGAAAGTGAGGGTAGCTCAATGACACGCTCAACTAGAGTTGCTCTTCGTGGCTCCTGCGGGGCGAGCACAATGCCCCTAACAAAGCTCTTCTCTGGAGCACCGCACAAGCTTCTTGTGGGCTTCGATGGAGACCACCACCAAGCCATCTAGGAGGTGGCAACCTCCAAGAGTAACAAGCACCACCGGCTTGCAACTCGATCACCTAGTGCCACTCGATGTAATCTCACAATGCAACGCACTAGAATCACACTCACTCGCAATCGATTCGCACTCTTGCAAGCACAAGTGAGTTAGAGGGCATCCAAGCACTCCTACACAAGCCACATAGGCGTGAGGGTGCTCAGCAACCAGCCCAAGGCTGGCCACACACTCCTTTTATAGCCCCAAGGGCTAAAATAGCCGTTACCCCTTCACTGGGCAAAGCGCGTACTGACCGGACGCGTAGGTCATAATGACCGGACGCTGAAACCCAGTGTCCGGTCACTTCAGAGAGATTCCAGCGATGTTTTTCAGCGACCGGACGCGTCCGGTCATCACTGACCAGACTATCCCAGCATCCGGTCGCTTCTGGACACGCTAAAAACACTGACCGGACACTATGACCAGACTCGCAGGTGCTGACTGGACGCTGGACCCCAGCGTCCGGTCGTTTTTCACGCCAGCGTCCGGTCACAGACCTTTCAACGCTAAAACGGCTATAACTCTTAGCTCCGAACTCCGATTTCGATGATCTTGGACATTTTGGAAAGCTTACTCAGAGGGCTACACATCCCACATGTATACTTGATACAAATCACAATGGATCAAAACAGTATTTCAATCCAAGGACCATCCTATAGTTCAGAGTACACTGAAAAACCTTTTTCTCTTCTCTAAGTTGATTCACGACAACTCTAACTTCTTCTCCTTTGCAAATGTGCCAACACCACCAAGTGTGCACCACCATGTGTATGTGTGTTGGCTTTTCACAAACATTTTCCAAAGGATTAGCCACTCAACTTGCCACGCCACTCGATCCTAGCGATGATGCAAAGTTAGATCACTCGAGTGGCACTAGATGACCGATATGCAAACAAGTTTGCCCCTCTTGATAGTATGGTCATCTATCCTAAACCCAGTCATCAACTTCTCTACACACCTATAACCGGTGAAATAAAATGCCCTAGGTTATACCTTTGCCTTGCGCATTTCATTCCTTCTCCTCCAATGTCGATGCAACACATGCACCAACATGATCAACAATGATATGATCCACTTCATATCATCACGTGATCATATTGGTTCATCGATCTTGACTTCACTTGCTTTTCACCGTTGCCTTTGTCCATCGACGCCAAGTCTTGCTCAAGCTTCACCGCCACGCGGTCCTTCGCTCCAAAGCCTCCGACTTGCCCTTCACGCTTGCAACCAGTCCATCAAGCCAAGTCTTGTCTTGATCTTCTCCACCTTGATCACATGACTCAATGTCATGTCTCATGTGCAATAAGCTCCTTCATCATCACATGTGTGAGCTTTGCCACATCTCCAAACCATTTTCACCTTCACGGCATATGTTGCTCACACACATGTACTTGTGGACTAATCACCTGTGTATCTCACATAAACACAATTAGTCCACCTAGGGTTGTCACTCAATTACCAAAACCACACAAGGACCTTTCAATCTCCCCCTTTTTGGTAATTGATGACAACTCTACAAAGATATGGAAATTAAGCTCTTTTGGATTCATGTTGCTTGCCCAAGCAATTTTACCATGTGTAAATGATTTTGGACAAGTACCACAAACCCAAAATGGTAGTATTAGCTCCCCCTATAGATGTGCTAGAGTGTTTGTTTTGAAGCTCGCACATATGCATAGATTGAAATTGTGGGAGAGTAATTACTACTAAATGATGCTAAGGTGTATAGAGTAAACCTTTGAAGCGTGATACCAATCGGAGTTGCACCTTTAAGTTCATCCTTAGCACCATGGTTAGCTAGATATCACTTGGAAATAAAATCATTAGATACCTCGTGAGATCAACATTAAAACCAAGGTACTAGCATTACTTGAAAAGCATACCAAGTGTCTAGCTGTCATCCTATGCATGCTAGTTTTCATTTCATCAATCAAATTCTACAACTAGCATACTTCACACAAACATGCATATTGAATTTAAGAACTTATGCAATGCAAGCAAGCACATGAATATGCACATATCAAATGCAATCAATCAAAGTTCATGAGCTTGCTCCCCCTATTTGTGTGCTTCTCTTGTCCAAGAATTTTGATCCATCTCTTTTCTTCAATGTTGCTCCCTCTTTGTCCATATCCATGTCCAACCTCTACTTCTTTGTTTCAATTTCTCCCAAAGCTTTCATATCTACAATCTCAATCTTAAAGCTTTCATATCTTTGTACAATCTCTCCCCCTTTGTCATCAATTTCCATAAAAGGTGTGCTTCTCATTGATGCAAAGGTATGCATTTAGGGTAGATGGTTGAGGCTTGAATCTTGCATTTTTTATGGACATCACTTGATTGTTGGAATGACACCACTCGAAAATACCACTTTTAACTTGTACCACTTGTATCTTGTGTAGGGCTTCTTGAGATACCACACATAGGATATCACTTGTGAGTTGATCTAGACATCACTTGTAGATTCTTGATGAAATACTTGAGTCTAGATACCACTTGTAACAAACAAACTAGATATCCATTTGCATTGTTATCTTGTGCTTGTACTCTTATCACTATCATGAGCTTCTATGGTTGACTTGAACTGGATTGATTTGCTTAAGCTTCCAAGTCCGGTTTGAACCAATGACAAGCTTCTTCACACCTCTTGCAAGGGTTATCTTGCCAATGTTGTACTTGTCACTTGTTAGCAATCCAAATTAAGTCAAGTAATTGGTTTTACTAGCTCATGAACAAATTCATATACTAACCACTAGATCAATTTATCATTCAAGCAATAGTGGTAGGCTATGAATTTAAACATTTCATTTGTTATGCAAGATCCTATGAAGCATGTACTATATGCACTAACCGCATACTAGTAAGGGATGAAATGATCATGCATATTACAATGATACCTTTGCTATGTTGGAGTAGAGGATAGTCACATAGATTCCAATTCATTACTCCAATAGCAATGTGAAGTCCAATTATAAGCTTGGTGAAGACCAATAGACACCATTTTGAATTTCACTCTTCACCTATATGAAATGAATACCACTTATGATCAAGTGCACTTTCTTGTTGTGGTTGGCTTACTTCTTCTTTTCATCTTTACTTGCGTGAGAGCATAAACTTGAGAATACTACTTCAAATATCATGACTAGCTCTCTTTTGGGTGTTACTTGCTTTTCTTGATCAACCCTTTTGATTGCTTCAACTAAGCATCTCAAATATTCCTTGGATCACCACTTCCATGTTAGCCTTCCAAGTACCACACTTGGTTCACCTACACATAGGCGGCAAGCCCCTACACTAGGGAGAAGTGACCTCTCTCCAAGAACCATTCTTGACACTCACTTGAAATAACTTGATTGATTCATCCAAGTGATGGACTTAACTTGATGAGTAACCTTGATTCCTTCTTTAAGTCCTTTTCTTTCTACCAAATGATCTCCAATCATCACTTGAACTTAAACTTCATCTTCAACTCAAGTTTGATCTTGATTTTTGTCTTGAGTACCGAAAGTGTGCAAAGTACAACCTGCTTTGTCCCAAACCTTCCGTATCTTTGGTGTGATTCTGCTTTCCCATAGGTTTGAAGGCATGGAGAATGGCAAGAGGTCTGCTAAGGAGGCCTTCAACAGGTCTGTATCACCACGTCGGCGTCTTCGTCATCAAAAGGGTGCAACCTAGGATGCTCCCATCGTCCTAGAGCATAGGGCCGACTCCGCTCAACTTCCGGGGTCGTCTTCATCAACAATTCACCACCAGCTCCCCTACTACTCAAGGAAGTGGATAGACAACGATGACCTGCTCGCCTCCATCGACCGGGCTAGCCAGAAGCTCGCCGACTACATCTCCATCGTGGAATTGGCTCTAGCCATGGCTCAGCGCTGATCACCCTCTGAGTCCAACCAGGTGGAGGAGAGGTTGGCCAAGGCTAAAGCTAGAATCATGGGTGAGATGCCTACCACAATTTTCTGTCTCTTCTTAATTTTTGTCTCCAAGATCTTGATCATCCCTTCCTCTAATCTTTTAAGATCTATCGGCTTAGCTAGAAAGCCTTCGATCAGCTACGGAGTACGTGGCAGGATTTGTCAATGCCAAGGGTGCCATGTCGGTGATTCGCTTACACGACATCCCAAACCATGTCAGAGAGGTTGCTCTTCATGGCGTTCGTCATGGTGCTGCCATGGCACTGGCTGCTGTGCAAGCTCGCTCTGGCCACGAGCTTCGACTTCTTCCCCATGGTTTTCCAGCCACCGAACACCCTAGGGATCACAAGCGCCTGGTTGAGGATTTCTTCGACGCCGCCAACTCCATAGCCCTTGCTTCCCAAGCTGATGACATAGTGAACAAAGTGTCCCCCGGCCTTTAGCTTATAATAGGAGAAGCTGGCAAACAATTTCTTCATTTTAATTAGTTTCTTGTACTCATATTCCATGCACCAATTTGTGTTTGTTCTTGCTCTATAGGCGATACATATCGTACCAGCTTTTACCTCTTCAAATTTATTTTTGAACTAGAGGCGATACCCTTCTGGTATCGGCTATTAGAGCCGATGACCGAACAAATCGGTTATCAAGTATTAATCCAAACGCTAGGATAGTATTTCTTTAAATATTTTCCATTGATTGCTCTGTCAAACTCTTCTTCTCCTCCTAGTGTTTCCAAAATATAAGCATTGCTAGGCACACAATGTTTAATCCAATAAGGTCCTTCCCAATTAGGTGACCATTTGCCGAATTTGCTGTCCTTTGACCCGATCGACAATTTCACTTTCCAGACTAAGTCTCCTTCGGAAAATTGTTTGCTCTTGACCTTTTTATTGTAATACTTTGCAATCCTCGGTTTATTGGCCTCAATATTCTCAAGAGCACCGAGCTGATGGCAACTCAAGTCCTCTAGGTCGTCTATCATAAGATTCTTATAGACTTTGGCTGACAAATCATTTTGTAATGTAACATGCCTCGATCCAATTTAAATCTCCTAAGGAAGGACTTCATTATGACCATACACAAGCTCATAAGGTGACGTTTTAATCAATCCATGAAGGGCCATCCTATATGCCCATAGTGCCTCATTAAGCATTGAATGCCACTTCCTTGGCTGCTCTTCAGTCTTTTTCTTGATTAGCTTAATCATAATCTGATTGGAAGCCTCTGCCTGGCCATTATCCTAAGCATAGTAAGGAGAAGAATTTAACAACTTAATTCCCATATTGGCAGCAAAATCTCCAAACTCTTCTGATATGAACATTGTCCCGTGATCGGTGGTGATAGTTTGAGGAATCCCAAAATGATACACGATATGCTCCTTGACAAAATCAACCATGTTCTTTGAGGTTACCATTTTCAAAGGAATTGCCTCAACCCACTTAGTGAAGTAATCCGTTGCTACCAATATGAACTTATGTCCTTTACTTGAAGGCAGAAAAATATGGCCAATTAAATCAATTCCCCAGCCTCAAAACGTCCATGGTTTGATTATTGGATTCATTGTCGATGCGGGCGATTTCTGAATATTACCAAAACGTTGACAATTTTGACACCTCTTATAATATTCAAAACAATCTTCTAGTATTGTTGGCCAAAAATATCCAGTCCTACGAATAATCCATTTCATCTTATAAGCTGATTGATGAGCTCCACATATCCCTTCATGCACTTCACCCATTAACACCTTAGCTTCTTCTTGATTTAAGCATTTAAGCAACACCCCATCAACTGTTTTGTAATATAACTGATCATCCAGCAAAACATACTTAGTCGATTTATACCTTAGCCTCTTGGTAACCTTCTATGATGGATTCTTAAGGTAATTGGCTATCTTAACTCTCCAATCACTATTCAAGGTCTCGCTACTTAAGATCTCTTGAAACACTCGATAACCTAACGCATTTTGAGCTAAACGATTAGCCTCTTGATTCTATGCTCTCAGAATGTGTTGAAGAGAGACATGAGGAAATTCCTTGAGCAACCTTTGGCACTCATCATAATATCCCCTCAGATTATCTTCTTTGCACTCATATAGGCCGATCAACTGTTTAATAATTAACTATGAATCTCCAAATACTTCAATTGCTTCGGCCTTTACTTCATGAAGAAGTTGAAGCCCCTTAAGAATTGCTTCATATTTTGCTTGGTTGTTGGTAATCAATGGCTCAGTTGGAAAAGCAAACTCAAAACTTGCCCCCCCCCCGAGGTGAGATAATAATAGTATCAACGCCACCACCTTGCTTGCATGATGACCCATCAAAGAATAACACCCAAGGTACTGGTTCTATGTAGCCAATACTTGGCTTATGATGCTGGGTGACAAAATCGGCTATTATTTGCCTTTTGACTGATTTAGCCGATTCGTATCTCAAGTCAAATTCTGACAATGCAAGAATCCACTTCCCTATTCTTCCATTTAATATTGGCATTGATAGCATGTGCTTGATCACATCAGCCTTGGAAATAACTGTACACTCAGCCGATAACAAGTAATGTCGCAACTTAGTGCAAGAGAAATATAAGCACAAGCATAATTTTTCGATGGGAGAATATCTCGTTTCTAGATCCAAAAGTCTTCTACTTAGATAGAAAACAACTCGTTCTTTTCCTTCAAACTCTTGCATCAAGGCCGATCCAATTGTTTGGTCATCGGCCGATATATACAACTTAAAAGGCTTACCTTGCTGAGGAGGGACCAACACATGTGGACATTTCATATATTCTTTTATTTCCTCAAACGCCTTTTGTTGTACATCACCCCACTTAATTCTTGATCATTTTCAACTTCAACAAGGGAGAAAACGGTAGAATTCTTTTCAACAAATTTGAAATAAACCTCCTGATAAAATTAATCTTATCAAGCAAAGATTGTAACTCTGTTTTAGTAGTCAGGGGCACTGCCTTATCAATCGCTTTCATACTTTTTTGACCAATTTCGATTCCTCTCTCGTGGACCATGAAACCCAAAAATTGTCCAGCTGATACTCCAAAGGCACACTTATTAGGATTCATCTTTAGACCATGTTTTCTTGTGCACTCCAAAGTCTCCCACAAATTAGCTAGATGTTCCTTGTACCCCTTGGATTTTATCATCACATCGTCAATGTAGATTTCAACAATCCTATCTATCTCTTCTAATTCATCAGCCGACGTAAAGCCATGTCCTAGTTTACCATCTGTACCATCTATTGGATTATCCATTAAAACAAATTCTCAAAGCCGACTGCTTGGATCGGCTATTGGCTTTCATCATTGACTTTAATGAAGCCTCCTTACCATAGCTTGCTAGAAAAACACTCGAATTCTTCTAGCTCCCAATATACTAGATCGGCTATTGCGATACTCATAGATTCATCAGCGCGAACTAGCTCAACATCATCTCCATGACACTAAATCAAACATTGATGCATGGTTGATGGCACACAACAATTTGCATGAATCTAGTCACGACCAAGGAGTAGACTGTATGAACCTTTTTCATCAATGACGAAGAATGTGGTGAGCAAAGTCTTACTTCTGATTGTCAATTCGACGTTCATTACTCCCCTGGTCTTAGATGCATTACCCCCCAAAATCCTTAAGCATCATGTCAGTCTTAATCAAATCTCTTGGTCCCTTGCCAAGTTTACGAAAAGTGGTATAAGGCATAAGATTGATAGAAGCACCTCCGTCCTCCAACATCTTGCTCATCGGCTTCCCATCAACAAAATCTTTTACATATAAAGCCTTTAAGTGCCGATGCTTGACTGGCTTATCGAATATAGCCTGCTATATAACTGTCAACTTGGCAACTATTTCCTCATACTATGATTCATTGAAATCTAAATAGACCTCTTGATCTGCTGGAGCCCTGAATTCTGATGGCAACAGAAAAGCCATTTGAATATTAGTCGATGGTTGCCCCCTATTGGCTGTTTGTTTAGCACGCCACACCTGAGGTTTACCAGATGTCTGAGCTTGTTCTCTGTTCCTTAGGCGTTGTACTCTTCTTTTCTGGCTTCTTGTCAGACCTCCTGGACACCATTGGCCTTCATGCCAAATATATTCTTCCTCATTACTTTCTTCTTCAAAATCAGCCCAGTTTTGATCAACAACTCGCTTTCCAAGCCGATCATGAACACTTCTATTTTTTAAGCGCCGATCCATGTTATTATGATGATACTCATCTTGAGCATAGATAGACCGGCGGTTGGCTTGAGATTGCCTAAACTCCCAATATTGCTCGCTACACTCCGGATAGTTATTTCTGGTAGGCAATTTCAAACCTTCGTTCTAGCAATGTCTGAAGAAAGGACAATTCCAATGTGGTTCAACTTGCTTTCTTTTATGCCTCTCTTTTTCCTATTGACGCTGGTATTCTTGCTCTTCTAACCAACGCTGATAATCCTTTTCCTTCTGTCGCTGCCATTTATTCAACAAAATTCGAGATGTAACATGCGACCTTGTCGCCTGTCGATGTGGGACCCACGGGATACACCGCAAGGAAGAGAGGAGATCTAGTTTGATTAGGATTCCTCCCATGTAATCCTAGTAGTAATACTACCCTGTAATCCTACTAGGACTCTACATTGTAAACCAACTAGGACTCTGGCCTCCTGACTATATAAAGGAGGGCATGGCTCCTTAGATAAGGTCGAACCAAGGAGAAAAAGATAACACAACACTTTACAATCAATCCAACGCAAAGGCTAACACCGACTGGACGTAGGGCTATTACTCGATCACGGTCGAGGGCCCGAACCAGGATAAATCGACTGTCTCTTGCGTTTACCGTCGAGTTCTGTATACGCTGAAGCCCGAACAAACTACCCCGGGTACCCCCGTGGCAGGCTATCGGTGGTGAAACATTGATAGCTGGCGCACCAGGTAGGGGCTTTCAGCGAAACTGCATCCGAGAGCTCGATGGACCTCGACAACATGATCTTCTCAATGGGATCAACCTTCATCTTTGGTTCATGGATCTGCGAGGCAGGTGATGATGGCAAGCTCCAAAGCCGTCTCCTCGAAGATTTGGATCACCATGAAGACCTTTCTATTTCAGTGACTACGACAGATCAACTCGCCAGAAGATTCACGCAGCTCGTGATGTCCAATCCAACTCAGATTTCGTGGCTTCACGCATCCAACTCAAACTCAGGCTCCGCATCCGAGATGGAGTCTTACTTGAGTTTTTTTCGAGAAAACAAATTCTTTCCTAGAAGGGTTCCAGAACGCGGCTTCGGCCTATCAAGAATACAACTCGGAGTACACTCAGAATCCTTTCCAGAAGTCGGGTCCTTTTCCGTTCGGACTCCAGAACATGGCAAAATCTTATCAGGCATGGCCCGAAGGATCATTCGATCTGATGCTTAGAATGCCACTGAAGGGAGCTTAGGAAGGTCTCGTCTTAACTATAACATCTCAAGACTACATCATCCACTAGCCAGGTTCTGCTCCTGAGGATAGCGGAACCCAACTAGTCGGCACGACAATGACAGCAATTCTACCGTACCAAGAAGGAGACTCGATCTGTGACCTTGAAGCCTCGACAAAAGTTATCAATGACTCTGACAGCATGGAAACCAACACCAATAACAGAACAATTCACGCATGAGAAGTATTCATGGTTCGCTGTCCTCGATCACCATTGGCCCCCCCAGAAGCACCCGACATCAAGTCATCGGATGAATCTGAGTCCAACATATCACCTTTTATCTAGGGGCACGATGGTGAGACCGAGAATCAGAAGCAAGCCAGAGAAAGAAAAAACAAATTGAAACAAGGACGCCAATGCTGTGCTAGGCAGCGCAAGGAAGCTTGGATCAAATATGAGTCAGATCTGGCCGAGTACAATAGAAGAAAATCAGAACAAGAGGTCGAAGAAAGACGCGCGGCGAATACACCCTACAACAGGATCCGAGAAGCACTAGAAGAACTCGGAGCAACTTCACTTCTTGGTGAAAAATAGGAACAGCTCCGGGACCTTCTTCGGTCAACAGCCCTAAGGGTGCACGATGGAGAGACCCACTCAAGACTACCTGCTAGGTCAACGTCTCATAGACAGGAAGATCAAAATCAAAGGAAGTCTGTTTTCGAGAGACTCGGACCAAGTGGAAGTCACAATAGAGAAAGTAGAAGGGGCCATAGTCAAAACTACCGAGTCGAACAACCAAGAAAGACCAAAAGCAAAGCACCAATTTAGACAGTCCCGCAGAACTACTCTCACCAAGACAATAGTTGGCTAAAAGGAGGTGCTAAATCAGAATACACAGAAGCCGGAATGCACGATAGATTCCCCTGTTTTGCGAACAGACTTGCTTCAATATGACTACCTCACAAGTTCAAGCCATCCAACCACTCTAAATATGATGGCAAGACCGAACCAAGGCAGTGGCTTAGGATTTACTCACAGTCGATTGAACTAGCAGGAGGAGACGACGATATCAAGACCTTATTTTTTCCCATGGCACTGGAAACCATGCCCCTCCAATGGTTCAACAAATTAAATCCAGGGTCAATCAGAAATTGGGAGGACTTGCAAAGAGTCTTCTGTGGAAACTTCGCGGGTATCATTACGCACCCCATCACTCACGTAGAATTAAAAGGACTCAAGCAGAAAGGAGGCGAAACTCTCAGAAATTACTATCGACGATTTGGCGAACTACGTGCTCAAGTACATGACATCACCGAACATGAAGTAATCGAAGATTTCTCTCATGGAATTATGGCTAGGTGGCAATTTCAGGACTTCTGCAAAGAAAACCCAAGAAACAATGAAGAATTCAGACGCACAGTAGAAAAGATGATTACTGCAGAGGAGAAGACACGAGAAAGGTTCCCGGATAGAAACAACCAAGACAACCCGGACAAGCGAAATCATCAAAACATCAGACATCAGAAAAGAAAACGTGGACCAGACAACACCATAGCGGTGGCTAATAAATCAAGGAAGTTTTCCAAACCCAGAGGGTATGACGACATTGAAAATATGCGTTGTATCTTGCATCCTAAAGGAAATCACACCACCGGAAATTGCTACACCTTCAACGAGCGATACACAAGAAAAGATAATAAGGTAAACAATAAAGAAGACAATCAGAAAAAAGATGAAGACAACCGCGAAGACAAGGGATTCCAAAAATCTAGGGGGACAGTAGCAGTGATCTTCACTGGGGCCTCAGATTCTAGAAGCAAACATCAAGAAAAGCTAGCTCTACGAACTATTATGGCAGCAGAGCCGGCTACTCCAAGATATCTCAATTGGTCACAGTATCCAATCCAGTTTTCAAGAGAAGACCAATGGACTAGCGTAGGAAACGCAAGCCATTACCCACTGGCTCTAGATCCAACTATCACCAGTATGACTGTCACAAAAGTACTAATCGATGGAGGAGCCGGACTCAACATCATTTTTTTAGAAACGCTAAGGAAGATGGGACTACAACTCGCCGGGATGATAACACCAATGAGCACCCCTTTCTATGGGATAGTACACTCAGCAAGGCAGCCATGCCACTTGGACAAATCACTCTACCAGTTACTTTTGGAACTCCCTCAAACTACCGAACAGAATTCATCAAGTTTGAAGTTGTAGACTTCGATTCATCATACCACGCAATCCTCGGGCGCCCAGCACTAGCAAAATTCATGGCGATACTGCATTACCCATACCTATTGCTTAAGATGCTAGGGCCTAACGAAGTCCTTTCCCTTCGAAGTGATTTGAAGCGCGCTTTTGACTGTGATGTTCAGGCAATTCAAATTGCAGCAAAAGCACAAACCAACAATGGTAGAAAAGAAATAGCCACTATTGCCGTAGAAATGAGCCCAGAAGAACTAGAGATACCGGCTAAAAAGCCAAGCATCCTCGCACCACCAAAAGAAGCCGACGTCAAGCAAATCGACCTGGGCACCGGGGATCCTTCCAAGACGGCAACCATCAGCGCCCACCTCTCGGCAAAATAGGAACTCGCGCTCACCAGCTTTCTTCAGGAGGAAACCTGCCAACATGCTAGGTGTCCCAAGAAAGTTGGCTGAGCACAGAATTGATATCAATGAAGGCTCCAAGCCTATGAAGCAACGGCTATGATGATTCTCACCCGACAAGAAGGCAGCAATTAAAAAAGAAATCACAAAGTTAATGGCAGTCGGATTCATCAGAGAAATCCTTCATCCAGATTGGCTAGCAAATCTAGTTCTAGTATAAAAAAAGAATACGGACGAGTGGCGCATGTGCGTTGACTACACAGATCTCAATAAACACTGCCCGAAAGATCCATTCGGGCTACCACGCATTGATCAAATAGTTGATTCAACGGCAGGATCTGCCCTATTATCCTTTCTTGATTGCTATTCAGGATATCACCAGATCGCATTAAAGGAACAAGACCAGAGCAAGACATCTTTCATCACTCCGTTCGGCGCCTATTGCTACAAGACCATGTCATTTGGACTCAAGAATGCTGGAGCCACATACCAAAGAGCTATCCAAACGTGCCTTGGTGATCAGATCGGCAAAAATGTAGAGGCATACGTGGATGACGTAGTAGTAAAAACAAAGAACCCAAACACACTAATTGAAGACTTAAAGCAAACCTTCGAAAACCTAAAAAGGTGGAGGTGGAAATTGAACTCAAACAAGTGCGTATTTGGAGTTCCTTCAGGACAACTACTCGGATTCTTGGTCAGTCATCGTGGAATCGAAGCCAGCACCAAACAAATTCGAGCCATAACAGAAATGGGCCCTCCTCGAAGTGTCAAAGATGTGCAGAAACTAACAGGCTGCATGGCGGCCCTCAATCGTTTCATATCAAGACTCGGCGAAAAAGGGTTACCTTTCTTTAAACTACTAAAGAAGACAGCCAAGTTTGAGTGGACAGAAGAAGCCAACAAAGCTTTCAAAAGACTTAAGGCATACCTCACCTCCTCGCCCGTTCTCACGCCTCCAAAGAAAAATAAAGACATGATGCTGTACATTGCGGCAACTTCTACTATGATTAGCACAGCAATAGTCATAGAAAGAGAAGAAGAAGGGCGCGTATATAAAGTACAACGCCCTATATACTACATCAGCAAAGTACTATTAGAATAAAAAATCCGGTACCCGCATGTGTAAAAACTACTCTACGCCCTCCTGATCACTTCACGCAAGCTTCACCACTATTTTGAAAGCCACAAGATTACCGTGGTGATAGATTTCCCACTCAGAGACATCCTACACAATAGAGACACAACAGGGCGCATATCTAAGTGGGCAGTTGAACTTGGTGCTCTCAATATCGATTTCACCCCATGGAAGGCAATTAAATCTCAAGCCCTTGCTGATTTTGTTGCCAAGTGGACAGAAATTCAACAACCTATGTCAAATATCATCCTTGACCATTGGAAGATGTACTTTGATGGATCACTCAAGCTAGGCGGAGCTGGTGTAGGCGTTCTCTTCATCTCTCCAGATGGAAAGCAACTCAAGTATGTCCTTCAGATATTATGGCAAGCTACAAATAATGAAGCAGAATACGAAGCCCTCATCCACGGACTCCGAGTGGCAATTACCCTTGGAATCAAGCGATTACTCGTATATGGCGATTCGGCGGTAGTCATCAACCAAGTCAACAAAGATTGGGACTACACCAAAGAAAACATGGGCGCTTACTGTGCTGAAATATGAAAACTCGAAAAACATTTTCAAGGATTGGAAATTCTACATGTCCTGCGTGACTCTAATATTGCGGCAGACGTCCTTGCCAATCTCGGGTCAGACAGGGCGAAGGTACCACCCGGCGTATTCATAGAAGAGTTATCAGCTCCCTCCATCAAACAACCCGGTGAGATAAGCCCTGAACTCCCAGCTAAAGGCACCCAGATTTTGGCAATCACCACCTCATGGACCCAGGTTTTTATCGATTACATCAAAGAGAACAAGTTGCCAGTAGATAAAGCGGAGGCTACCCGAGTTGTTCGCAGAAGCAAGAACTACATCCTAGTAGGGGACAAGCTGTACAGAAGAGCCGCATCATCAAGAGTACTCCTAAAATGTGTCTCATTTGAAAAAGGCAAAGAGATCTTAGACGAAATACACTCAGGTTACTGTGGAAATCATGTCGCTTCAAGAACACTAGTCGGCAAAGCATTCCACACCGGATTCTACTGGCCAACCGCTTTGAAAGACGCAGAAGAACTCGTCAGAAAATGCAAAGGTTGTCAAATGTTCGCAAGACAAGCTCATGTACCAGCTCACAATCTCATCTGCATCCCTCCCGCTTGGCCTTTCTCCTGCTGGGGGCTGGATCAAGTAGGACCTCTCAAGAAAGCAAAGGGCGATTTCAAGTACATCTTTGTAGCAATTAACAAGTTCACCAAGTGGATTGAATACAAACCACTCGCAAAATACAGCGCAGCCAAAGCAGTCGAGTTCATCCAAGACATTATGCACCGCTTCGGCATGCCCAATCGAATCATCATAGATTTGGGTTCCCCCTTCACAGCTACAGCATTCCAAAGTTGGGCACAGGATTGTGGCTTCAGCATAGATTACACATCAGTCGCACATCCAGAAGCCAACGGATAGGTAGAAAGGGCTAACGGACTCATACTAGCCGGATTAAAACCAAGATTGTATGAAGAACTAGTGGACTATGGATCCAAATGGATTGAAGAATTACCCAAAGTAGTATGGGGGCTACGAACTCAAATAAGCAGAGCCACCGGATACTCACCTTTCTTCCTAGTTTACGGATCAGAAGCCATACTACCTGTCGACTTGATCTAGACGTCAACAAGGATAGAACAATATGACGAAGGAGAAGCAGAACACACCCGAAGATTAGAACTCGATAGTACAGAAGAAGTCAGAGTAAACGCTACCCTTCAATCAGCCAAATACCTCCAAGGTTTAAGACGCCACTACAACAAGAATACCCAGCCTCGATCACTCCAAATCAGAGGCCTAGTACTAAGAAGAATACAAAAAACTAATGGACGCCATAAACTACTCAGTCCATGGGAAGGTCCTTTTATTGTCACAAAAGTCACCGGACCAGGAACGTACAAGTTGATAACTGAAGATGGAAAAGAAGTCAACAATACATGGCACATCAGCCAACTAAGAAGATTCTACGCATGAAAACAACTCAAGGAAGAATATATATACAAGCCACAAGAGATCAACGTTCATGATCAATAAAGATGGTGTTCCTTGACAACATATGTCTTATTATGGCTTTCCCCCAGTTGTTTTCACTGAGCATACCGGCCGAGAGCAAAAGAGCTGAAAAGATGCTTGAGCTCGCCGATGAGGGTAGCTAATAAGCTAACACCCGAACCAAAAAGCAAAATGGCTAAAATTATGCCTGAGCATACCGGCCGAGAGCAAAAGAGCTGAAAAGATGCTTGAGCCCGCCAATGAGGGTAGCTAATAAGCTAACACCCGAACCAAAAAGCAAAATGGCTAAAATTATGCCTGAGCATACCGGCCGAGAGCAAAAGAGCTGAAAAGATGCTTGAGCTCGCCGATGAGGGTAGCTAATAAGCTAACACCCGAACCAAAAAGCAAAATGGCTAAAATTATGCCTGAGCATACCGGTCGAGAGCAAAAGAGCTGAAAAGATGCTTGAGCCCGCCGATGAGGGTAGCTAATAAGCTAACACCCGAACCAAAAAGCAAAATGGCTAAAATTATGCCTGAGCATACCGGTCGAGAGCAAAAGAGCTGAAAAGATGCTTGAGCACGCCGATGAGGGTAGCTAATAAGCTAACACCCGAACCAAAAAGCAAAATGGCTGAAATTATGCCTGAGCCTATCGGCCGAGAGCAAAAAAGCTAAAAAGATGCTTGAGCCTGCCGATGAGGGTAGCTGATAAGCTAACACCCGAACCAAAGAGCAAAATGGCTGAAATTATGCCTGAGCCTACCGGTCGAGAGCAAAAAAGCTGAAAAGATGCTTGAGCCTGCCGATGAGGGTAGCTAATAAGCTAACACCCGAACCGATCATGAGTTGTTTTCACAACCAGGGAAAGAGCCAGATGCTGGCCACAACCCGAGTTAAGCAAAAAGCTGAAAACATGCTTGAGCTCACTGGACGAAAGCAAAGAAAATGAAGATGCTTGAGATCGCCGGTCCTAAGTCTTTTCAATACTGACAAGAACAAAAAGGCAAAGATCTACATACCTCGAGTTGTTTACATGGCGCAGATGAAAGCCAGACAAGCACTCGACAAATCAAGAAACTTTGTCAAGCCAACGATCTACATACCCCGAGTTGTTTACATGGCGTAGATGAAAGCCAGACAAACACTTGACAAATCAAGGGACTCTAACAAGACAATGATCTACATACCCTGAGTTGTTTACACGGCGCAGATAAAAGCCAAATAAGCACTCGACAAGTCAAGGCTCAGATAAAAGCCATACAAACGCTCGACCTATCAATGAATTATCCTACAACGGATGAAAGAACATGACCACTCTAAACTGCGGATGCGCGCCACGCCCAAGAAATGACTACTCAGAAAAAATTCTGATCACTTGGACAACTCATTTGAAGAATAAACAAGGCGAAGACATCCATGCAAAGAAGACATCAACGAAAAATAAAGAATCTTCATTCAAAAAGGAGTATAATATCCTATTACAGAGGCTGGCATACAAAGGTCAATTACATCAAGCATCGTCATCAGGAGAAGAAATATCAATATTAAGATTATCCACAATCCTCCTAGCTAAATCTTCGACCTCAGGCTCCACCTTTTCAACGGCATCCAGGTATTGTTGACTCTCGGCTTCCTCTGCAATCTTGGACAAAGGGACCTCCAGAGCAAGAACCTAGACCTGGGCAAGAACATTTCTGGTACATTCAAGATATACAAGAACTACAAAATATGCCGGGGGGCTGCTCCACTTTAGAAACTATCATATTCATGACTATGGAGATTTCAGACCACGCAACAAAATGCTCGATGAATCAAAACAACACACCAGGAGGGTATTTATAGACCAAAGAAGCGGTGCACATACTAGGAGGGTATTTATAGACCAAAGAAGCGATGCACATGGACCAGGAGCACCAACGGAACAAACCTAACAAAGGACACAGTGAAAAGACAGAATTCAATGAAAGAGGACTCAGGCATGAAGGAACAGTACTCAAGAACAAGCATATTCGAAAGAATATACCAACACTGTACAACTCATGAACAAACAGCGTTTACACTCAACCACCACCATACAACTACATCTGACAACAGTAGACTACCAGAGAATATGCCAAGATCCAGTTCTTTTTGAATAAAAGAAACCAAATATATGCTCGGGGGCTGCAACAGGAGAGGTTTTCAGTTCTTCAAAAAATATAAGATTCAAGACCCTCCAACTTTTTGTTCCAAATAGCAAGAGGCTCGGGGGCTACACTTAGTGAGTGCACTTTTTTCTTCGAAAAAGCACACGTCACCAAGAAGACTTCTTCAAGACAGACCACTTCAAGGCCTCAAGACAAAAAGAACCCTGACCGATCTATATCCGAGTTCTTTTTGACAAAGAACCTGGGTATATGCTCGGGAGCCCTTCGATGAGGAATCAGAGCAATTTGAAGACAAGACCCTCCAGCTCCTTGTTCCAAATAGTAAGAGGCTCGGGGGCTACACCAAGATGGGAGTACTTTTTTCTGCTGATGTCCTGGTTGTTTGTGAGATTCCCGAGTTCTTTCTGTAAGAACTGAGTTCTTGTGTTCCTTGTGAGGCAACCCTTCATTGCTTCATTGTTGATTTGTTCTTTTCGTAGCAATATGTTAACTCTGCCTTGGTGCTAGATGGATAAGTCTGAAATCTGCCTGTTGAACTGTACCGTTGTGTAGAAGTATGACGTCCGTCATTTCAGCTTTGTCAATTGTGGGAAATGAACCATTGCGTTCTCATGAAGCACACACCACTCAATGATCCCAAGAAGCGCTATATGGTTTCACTCAAGAAAGCACTCAGGCGACGCTTGTTCCTGCTCGGCAAGACCTGGAGGAACAAGACAAGGCTTCTGGAGTTCAACCATGAAGTGCTCGGGGGCTTGTCGATGCCGAACCCACAGGATACACCGCAAGGAAGAGAGGAGATCTAGTTTGATTAGGATTCCTCCCATGTAATCCTAGTAGTAATACTACCCTGTAATCCTACTAGGACTCTACATTGTAAACTGACTAGGACTCTAGCCTCCTGACTATATAAAGGAGGGTAGGGCTCCTTAGATAAGGTCGAACCAAGGAGAAAAAGATAACGCAACACTTTACAATCAATCCAACGCAAAGGCTAACACCGACTGGACGTAGGGCTATTACTCGATCACGGTCGAGGGCCCGAACTAGGATAAATCGACTATCTCTTGCGTTTACCGTTGAGTTCTGCATACGCTGAAGCCCGAACAAACTGCCCTGGGTACCCCCATGGTAGGCTATCGGTGGTGAAACATCGACATCGCCCCATCCTTTGACATCTCTCCCTACCCATATCAGCTCTTTTGTTGGTCATGATGCCTTCTAACCTCTCTATATTCATTAGACGATATTTGCATCTCGAGATCGACTGTTCTAGTTTCTTTTGATCTAATTGATGTTAGGATTTTAGTCTTCCCTTTGAGCAGCCTAGCATCAACCATGTTCTGATCTCTTGGGAAAGAATTATCATCAACTTTCATCTTTCGAGGCGTATCAAATTTGAGCCTTCCTTGCTGAATAGCCCTCTGTATATATTGCCAGAAAACTCTGCACTCATTAGTAGAATGAGAAGTGGCATTGTGAAATTTGTAGAACTTCTTATTCTTCAACTGATCGGGAGGCAACATAACATGATTATCAGGCAACTTGATCTGTCCTTTCTCAAGCAAGAAATCAAAGAGCTTGTCTGATTTTGTGACATCGAAGTCATAGCTCTCTTTGACTCCTCTTCCCCAAGGATTTGGCACCATTACTGTCTTCTTACCCCAATTCCATTTAGCCGTGGCAACCTCTTCTTCTTCATCGTCTTCATAGCCATCATCAACCGAATATGAATTATAGGTTTTGGCAATTGCGGCATTCTTCTGGAATCGGGTATCTCTGCGCATGTTCCGAAATTGGCTATTGAGCGCTGCCACTCATTGAGCCAACTGACCTAAATTATCAAACTCTTGTCCCAGTAGCTTCTCTCTCCATGTTGGCAACATTCCTTGAACGGCCAAAGCAGTAAGCTGATCATCGGTTAAGTTCAATGAGAAGCACAAATTCCTGGTCTCTCGGAACCTCTGAAGAAACTCGGTGCCCGATTCATTAGTTCTCTGCCTTATAGTTATCAAATCAGTAATTTTCTTTTCTCCTGTCCTAGTGTAAAAATATGTATGAAACTTCTTTTCTAGGTCAGCCCAATTGGCAATGGAGTTAACTGGCAGTGATGAAAACCATGTAAAGGCTGGCCCTGACAGAGACAAGGAGAAGAAATGAACTCGATGGGCCTCTTCAATGGATGCTTCGCCCAACTGTATAAGATACTGACTGACATGTTCTATTGTGCTTGTGCTATCTTTTCTAGTGAACTTAGCAAACTCTGGGAGCCTATAATTTGTAGGAAGAGCGACCAAGTCATACCATTCTAGATATGGGCGTTTGTACGAGAAGATCTGCCCTTTCGGTTTCAAACCGAACTGATTCTTCATCATCTCGATCACTCTAAGCAATAACTCATTAGCATTTGAATTTGAATTTCTCTACAATTGCTGACCCATCTGTGGATTAAAATTTCGGGTACCTTGATATCCTAGATTTGGAATCATGTGAAGGGTGTTGTAATTTGTGCCATAATGATACCCATATGGAATCTCTATCTGCTGGGTCCTTTGCTGGTTGGCTGCTTGAAGTCTCTGGTTATAGATATTAGGATCTATATCTCTACGAATCCTTTGAACTGATGGTGCTATTTTTTGGGCCGACGATGGTATTTGGCCTGATGTGCCAAAATTAACCATCTGGTTCTGACCTTGCCCCGTCGGCTGTTGCACATGCTGCGCTGATGATTTAGGATTATACTATATCTGAATGGTGGGGGTACCTTGAATCTGCTCAGATGAGCTCTGAACTACCTAGACATCATCATTACCAGCTGGTGTTGTTTCTTGATGGCTAGTACCGGCTTGATTAGTCCCCTGAGTCAAGGATGTGGAATGTTGTAATAAGTCGGTCCAACCTGATCAATTGGATATCCATGAACCACCTCTTTCATGGTGTTGTGGAACATGTTCAAGAAAACTTCATTATGGTTCAATATGGCATCATGAACAGATTTGTTTATAGCCTCTATGAAGAAACGCCTATCTTCAGCTTCATCTGCATCTATCTGCCCATGCAACAGAACTATTGGTAGTGGATATTTCTAAACAACTTTATTATCGCTTGTGTTGGTGTAGGACAACAAACATTTATTCTGAATTTCTTCTATAGCTTTGCTGACGATATCTTTATCTTCATCAGGTAGGTCTTCATAAGGCACCATAAAGATGTCATTGTTGTTATAAGTCGCCATGAGATTGTGGTGTCCCACCAAGCATGCCACATCATGTGTCGGCGCAAAAATATGTCGATGCATCGAGGCACACAGCAAGCCAGAAGGATGTGCTTAGGATGAGCCCGGAGATCCACTTGGCTTCAATGTAGGGTTAACCGATCCTACGAATTCCTCCCAAAGCATGCCAGTCAATTTGACCTACAATTGACAAGGAGAAAAAGTTTATCAGTAATTTAAGGTGAAACCTGATGGTCTTTGCCCAGACAGTTCCAAGTGTGCCGCTTCGGTAGCAGCTAGATGGGAAAATCGACTAAATAGTCGATACGTGAAGAAATAGGCTATTACGGATAGTGAAGCTCGTGGGTAGTGATTGATTTTATGTTGATAGGTACAATGTGTGTGGATGTAAGCAAAATCATTAGCTAGGTGGATATTATCAGTGTGGATCATTGAGCCGATGAATCTTAACGAGAAAGGATATAGCATGCGAACAAATCGACTGTATAGTACGAATGGATCTACAAAATGCTCTGAATCAAATCTGTTACCATCAACAATGAGGTTCGACCAGATCGATGGCAGCTATGATGATAATAACAAACTAAAACCTTAGAATTCATAAAACCATCTATACATCGATAGGCTTTCCGAAAGACACGCTATATGTGTGAAAACTAGAGCGAATCGGCTAAAATAGCCGATTCGGGCGAAAAGGGACTACAACATGTGAACAATCGACTATTTAACATGGACAAACCTATGAACTCATCAGACTTAACCTGCTATCTCTAATAGTGGGGTTCGACCGGATTGATGCAGCCGTGATAAAGAAAACACATCAAACCTTTAAAGTAAACAGATCTATTCACGTTTCATAAAATCATGGAGACACACTGTAGGCGTTAGAGCATAGGCGATCAGCTATTTAGCCAATGCAGGCATAGCAAACAGTTAAGGTCACATCTAATCGAGAACAAATCTACTAACTAGCATCTTCCAATCTATAGGGCCATCAGTGGGGTCGACCGGATCGATGCAGCCATGATAGTGTGCTATAGACCAGATTCAACTAGCTAGTAAACCTCCTCAAGATCAAATATGCCCTGACCGCGTACTATGCACAATCAAGATCGAAGTAGAACAGCCGATAGAACGTAACCCATCGTCTAAAGTAAGGACCATTGCAATGTAACAAGATAAACGAGGGATTAAAAGGATATGAGGCCGATCTAGATCGATCTCGACCGGGTAGATTGATGTTGCTGCAGACTAATAGCAATAAGAACATCAGCAAGATCAGTAACTTAATGAATCTATCCAAAGGACGCCATCCTTAGATAGAGCCGATAACTTGACCTTAATCTAATTCGAGCAGTGGAGGTCGACCGGATCGATGCATCCATACTTGAACTAGATAAGAATCGATAACTAGCTTATACTTGTATTGATTGATTAGATCTCTTTTACAATAGCTGGGGTCCAATATTTATACCCGGAACCTAAGCATGAATCCTACTTAAGTATGACTCATTACAATCTTTGGCATAAGAGAAAACATTCCTAATTTAAGATAACTTGGACCCTAATCTTTCCCTTTTGTAGAGTCCGACATGTTTTTCCTGACGCCAACCGTAGCTTTTTGTCATTATCTGCTGGCATCATCCGAAGAGAGCCGATTCTAGTGTTGCATTTGGATTAGTTGATATCAACCTTTATGCAATCGGTTCCTTGATGACACGATCTTGGGAGCTTCGAGTTTCCAAATTCTTCTTCCCAAATTTTGGTGTAAACAACTAGATACATGAGGGATGCTCCTCCTCCTAGCTAGATGTTGTTGTGGTCTTTCTTAAAATCTCTCTCATCCTTTCAGAAGTTGTTTTCCTCATGTAGCAGGTGTAGCAGCGGCTCGGGAATATGTTCTTCGGATGGATGGCTTTACTCTTGATCATCCTGCAAAATATTCCAACAAGAACACAAAAACTCATGGCACAGATTAAGATAAGGGGTTAGCGGTCAGCCATTCAGAGATTTGTTATCCTTTGGGGGTTTAGATAGATTTTCTAATTGCCAAAGTTCTAGAAGGATATCTAATTAAAATATTTTTGGATTTTCTTATTTATATAATGCAGAAAGGAAATATGATGCATGTTTATTTTTATTTTTATGCCACCGTGGTAAATATTCCTACGGGCTTTTACACACTGTAGATTTATTCACATGGGCTTTAGGCTTTATGATGCAATGATATAATGCAGTAATGAAACTTTTTTATTTTTTTCCTTTTCTAAATGCAATGCTAATGCAGAAAAGTAAATATGCTAAAGTGAAGAATAATTCATGCAATGCTAAAAGTAAATAGGGATAACTACCGATGTTACCTCATGGCCATGGTTCGGATTTTTAAGTCCTCCGGACAGGACTTGGCTGGAGAAGAGTCCTTTACTTTTCGGGTGCATCTTCTGGTCTCGGGGATGGAGACTCTGATGATTGCGCCTCTTATAACTCTGGTGATGATGTTACCTTTTCCTTCTACGCCTGCTTGGTCTGTGGACTTGACTTTAGCGGAGTGGGTTCATCTTTTACAACTCCTTCAGGTTCCTTATATTCCTCCCATTCATTCTTTGGAGATTGATTCTTCTGGTTTCTGGATGATCAACGTCTCCTCCTGGAGCGGGACTTCTTGGGCTGCTCATAAGTAGTATAACTATTAAAATAACAGCGTACCTTTTCTCCAGGGAATTGGAAGTGGACTTGTCCAGATCCGACGTAGATGATCGCGTTGGTGGTGTTGAGGAATGGTCTTCCAAGGATGATGAGTGTATCGTCTTCTTCTTCACCCATGTTTAGAACCATGAAGTCAGCAGGGGCATAGTGAACATGTATTCTTACCATAATATTTTTTGCTATCCCCTCTAGGAATCGGATTGATTGGTCCGTCATCTGCAATTGCATATATGTAGGGAACAAAGGTTCATCACCAAATAAATATTCATACGTTACCTTGGACATTACATTGACTCCCGATCCAATATCGCAGAAGGCCTTGTAGTAAATTCTTTGTCCAATGGTACACTCGATCGTTGGTACGCCTGGATCATCATTCTTAGCAAGGAATTGTGAAGCGAAGAGGTGGTCATACTCAGATCAAAGTGTATTGATCATGTTGATTGTCTCTTCTTATGGCTGCCTAGCTCTGTTCTTCCTTCTTCTCCTATTGTTCTTCTTGGTCACTATTGTCTCTTCGGGCAAGTACAATGTCTATGGATGTCCGGGAGATTGCAAGATATGATTCTTGAAAGAAAACTTCTCTTTTCTATCCATGATTGTGAAGCAGATCTTGGGCTGTCCGCATAGACGATGGCTTTAGCGATGCTTAGGAAAGGTCAGCCCAAAATAATAGGTGCCCTTACATCTCCACCTGTTTCCAAAACCACAAAGTCTACGGGAATATATGATTGTCCCACTTGAATAATGGCATCTTCAAGAACTCCCTTGGGGTAACAGAGTGGCTGATCTGCAAGCTGCAAAACACATATTTGTGTACAACAAAGCATCTCCATTAATTCGATCATAGATTACCTTGACATGATGTTGACACTTGCTCCTAAGTCATAGACAGCTTCCTGAAAGATGTGAGGTCCAATGGCGATGGGGATGACAGGTCTTCCTGGATCGCTCTTCTTCTCAGGCAAGGTATAATTTATCCACCTTCCCGTCGATGGCTTCGTGTAGTAGTAAGCTACATTGTGAATATCGACAAGATTTGTAGTTTCTAGATCTTCTGGTTGCCCTAGAATCTTACCTTTGTCGGATGGAGGAATAGCAGCTGCCAGTTGAGCTATTTGTGATTCTATCATTTTATTAAAGCTATGCTAGTTCTTAATGGTAGAAGCAAAGCTATCCATTCTATTACATATATTTTCTAGCATTTTATCATTGGTAGCTACCTTCTTAGATAATCCTTCCATGAGTCTAGATTAGCTAGCAATTAATTCTCTCAAGGGTGGTTGATTGAAGTTATTATAATTATTACCTTGAGGGTTACCTTGGTAGTTCGACCTCTATTGCTGGTTCCATCCTTGATTTTGTTGAGGATGATAGTAGTTGTTATTGACAAAGTTCACATCCTCATGGGTTTTAGGGTAGTTGTTCCCTGAATGCCCAATGCTTCCACACACTTCACATGTCATGTTATAATCATGAATGTGCATGACTTCTTGCTTTTCACTGGCTCGATCTTCAAGCTTCTTCATCAGCAGGTCCATCTTGGTAGACAACATGTCTACTTCCTTGAGTTGATGTATACCTCCACCTCTTTTGTGGGTCTAAGCACGTTCTTCATTCCAACCTTGGTTGGAGGCCATCTTCTCTATAAGAGCTGTTGCAGCTAGAAGTGTGAGTGATAAGAATGCACCTCTAGCAGCAGCATCCATGGTCTCACGGGTACTGTTGGTCAACCCATGGTAGAACGTCTGCATGAGTAGCCAATTCTCCATCCCATGATGAGGACATTTTGATATATAGTCTTAAAAGCATTCCCATGCCTTAGGGATAGATTCATCATGTTTTTCTGAAAACTTGAAATTCTCCCATGCAGAGCATTGGTCTTGCCTGTGGGAAAGAACTTTGCTAGGAAGGCAGTGGAGTAGTTATCCCATGTAGTATTTCTATCTTTGTTAGCATAGAACCACTGCTTCACCTTCTCCAAAAGTGAAAATGGAAAGAGGCGAAGTAGTATGGCATCCTTGGTTACTCCCTTGATGGTGAAAGTGTTGTAGATCTCCAGAAAGTATTGGAGATGTGCACTCACATCTTCATGTGCCTTTCCACAAAATTGGCTCGCTTGCACCATATTGATGAGAGCTGGCTTGAGCTTGAATCCATTGTCTCCAACATTGACATTAGGTTCGGTACGAATGTTGGCAGTGGTTGGAGCAGAAAATTTGCGGAGAGTCCTGTCAGCCATGGCTTCAAATTCTGGTGTTAAGCTTCGCCTTATATGGTTGTCTTCCGACTCTAAAGCTAAAACTTTTTTGAGTTTAGCCTTAGTTCTCTTATGTAGTTCTTCTAGATTGTCAACGTAGTTTGTCAGAAGATCAAAACTGGTCATACATTACCCTGCATAAGATACACAAGTAGACAACATAAGGGTAAGCCTATTTGAGCAGAGGTTAGTGGTTTATCTCTATCACATCAATAAGCATAAGTTTATCAATACTTCCTTTGTCTAGCTACCTTCTCCGGCAACGGCACAATAAATGCTTGTTGGTATTTATTATGTGTCACTTGTTTGAGTACTTAGCCACCTATTGCAAACCTATACCTCCTAACTTTACTAGTTTGTCATCCCTAGTGATGATGTCAGAGATATGTGTTGGTACTACATAGCATTTGATGGGTTCATAAACCTGGGGTCCCTCGAGGACCGTCTTCCATGCCTGGGCTCGGCCCAGGAAAACAACATATATTTCATGGGCCGGCCTAAAAAACTAAAACACAGCGGGCCAGAGGGGAAGTCTGGTCGTCGACCGGGAGGCCTACCCTTAAGAACAGGCGTCCGCTCGTCAACTTCTTTGGCCCACATCTCCGACCGGAGCACTCGCTTCAGGAACCAGCCGTCTCCAAGCAGTCTCTCTAATCGGAAGGCTTAGCCCAAAACGCTGCTTCCTACTCTGACCCTGCGACTCTGACCCTGCGATCGGGGCTTGTAGGAAGCTTACTCACCACTCTTCTCCGACCGACACACCGAAAGCCGACTGGAGTCATCCGACCGGGGGCTCCCCGTTCGGAGGGAACCAGAAGACATGCGGAGAAAGGCAAGGCATGGCTCACAAGTCAAAGCCACTGTACCAAGGACCATGCCCTACATGAAACAGTGCTCTACAGCCACCCTGACACAAAGTATTGTAGGGGGCGCTAGAAACTCCCATATGGAAAGCCCCCCATGTGTCTCTGGACATCGATCACGGTATGGGCTCTAGGATTTGCCATACTGGGTGAACATAGTGCGGCTCGTCACAAGCCACTAGGCATCCAGAAGTATTTGTAGGTACCGGCATCCATCCTTCCTGAAGAAGATAGCTCGACCCTCCATGCACATCTAACATCCTACAGCGACATCGACAATATTGAGGGGCTTCAACCATTATCCAGTTTTCATCACCGTAGGCAGCAAGGCTTAGAAATATCTATACTCTCTCCCTCTCACCTATAAAAGCCATACCCTTCATCTATAAAAGGGAATGCGCTCCCTCCAACCGAGGGAGATCGACTTCACAAAGCTCAGACTCACTAGATCAACACCAACCCCTTACAACCACAGGACCACCAAGTTCCGACCACAGCCCATTCGGTTGGAGCCATCCGAACCTCTTGTATACCCCCTCCTTTCTCCTTCTCGTTTGTAACCCCACTACAGACTTTGAGCACCTAGGCTCAGGAATAAAGTCACTGACCGACCCTGACTGGACGTAGGGCACGTTCCCTGAACTAGTATAAATCCTGTGTCATTGAGTGCTAGGCCACCTCCGATCACAACGTACAGCAAAACTACAAATATTTACTAGTTGGACACTTTCTGCACCGACAGTTGGCACCATCCGTGGGGAAGACGTTGTACGTTCAACACTCTTTTGGTCATCGGATGGCCCATTTTTCCGCCACCCCCGCCATGGCAGGCTCGGACGATACGATTCGTTTCGGCTCGCTGGAGTTCCCCGCACTCTCGCCCGCCGGGATGTAGGTTTCACCCGTCTTCGAGCCAGCCCAGGCCTTCCGCTTCGGGAGCCTGGACTTCATCGCCGACCGGCTCGGCATGCTCCACCTCCACGAGGAGCCCCGTGACCCGACACCCATCGGAGGGACATCCTCCATCGACTCCGGGATGCACGACTTCAATGGCGCGGCATCTACGCTTCTTTCTGAGCAACCTCTCTGCTCAAACCCCGCTGTAAGTAATATGCATACTACTCGCTCTTTATTCGCTATCTCTCACCAGTCACCCGAAGGAAATGTACCGCCCATGCCACAAACACCATACGATCGGTTCCCCCATGGCCTTGCGTCCTCCGTGGACGCCTACGCTCGGGGACTCCAAAGGATGCTGGCACCGTCCCCCCTCACGTCCGAGTTCGTGGGAGTGGCGGGCTTCGTTCCTGCCATTTCCCACAAACTCCTGGATGGTGATGGAGAGAGCGACGGTTCAAGCATCGGTGACGTGGCACCCCGCCACTGTCCGTCCTGAGAGTGCGCTATGGCGGACGCTCCGCGACAACCACCGGTGGTTGCGGACTCTATGCAAACTAAGACCCCTCCGGACCCGCTTGCGGGAGCCCTCACGTCTGCGCAAGCACACACTGAGGAATTACGACAACGATGGTAGAATCAGCCGCCGCCTGCACCGGCGTCGTCGGTGCAGCACATTGCGCCCCACATGCCTGGCCTGGCGGGTGGTGCCCAGGGTCGCGCTCGTCAGGTTCAGCATGACATCGTGAGCGAGGGGAACAATTTCCCACAATTCGCCCGGGCCGGCCAGAATATCGCAGTTGCAGCAATGCTTCTCTGCGGTGTTCCTGAGCCTATCGACCCTCAGGAGCGGGCAGTCTACCGGAACCTCCGAGTTCTAGTAGAGGCCACCGCCGTCCAACAGGCGGAAAGCTCCACACCACGACTCCGACCCACGCCCTCTCTCCCCATCGGGGGGACGGAGACGCACCAGCCGGATCGATCCGTTCGCTCGCCGCCACAGCCGGCAGGCTCGGCTCGGGGAGCGACAGCCGCGCCATGGTCCAACCAGGTGCCTGCCCCACACCAACTGCACCAGGACACTCGTAGCATCGCTGGCAACCGTCGTCGGGCCCGACACGGCAACGACGTCCGCCATACGGCAGCAGGCGACACGGACCCTGGCCGAACCATTAAGGGAAGCGGTGAAATGCGCCCCAGGTGCGATCACCGGCTGGGTAACCAGAGCCCCAGCCCTGAGGGACCTGGACCACGGGCCTTCAGCCGGCGCATTTGGAGAGCACCGTTTCCACAGCGTTTCCGGCCTCCCACCAACATCACCAAATACACCGGGGAGATGAACCCATGCATCTGGCTTGAAGACTTCCGGCTCGCCTATCGAGCCGGAGGGGTGGATGATGACTTTTTCATCATCCAATATCTTCCCATTTGTGTGGGGGAACATGTTCGGGCATGGCTCGAACTCCTTCCACACGACAGCATCCGCGACTGGGCAGACCTCAAGAGGGTCTTCGTTAGGAATTTCTAGGGGACGTACATCCGCCCGGGAAACTCCTGGGACCTCAAAAGCTGCTAGCAGGAGCCTAATGAATCCCTATGAGATTACATTCGTAGGTTTTCCCAATGTTGTAACTCCCTCCCTGATGTTGTCGACGCAGACATCATCAGTGCTTTCCTCTCCAGGACAAACTGCAAGTCCCTGATCCACAAGCTTGGCTGCCTAAAACCCCGCACCACCCGCGATCTGCTCGACATTGCCACCAACCATGCCTTTGGCGAGGAGGCAGTCGGAGCGGTCTTTAGTGGAGGCCAGGACAAAGGCAAGCCCAAGCGCGCAGATCCAGACGAAGGCCCCTCCACTCAGAGGGGCAAGAAGAACAGGAAGGATCGGCGCCGGTCAGACGACGCCACGTTGATCGCCATAGCTGAACGCGTGCCCAGGCAGGCCCAACAGGGACTGCCTAACACCCCAATCACGCCTATCCCGTCAAACACCTCTACAAGGAGTGCGAGCTCCTCAAACGTTTCCTCCGATAGGCTAGCGCGCCAAAGGAGGCGGACGGCAAGGAGCCGGCAGTTAGGAGGGGTGGCGCGGCAGGCAAGGACGGGGATGGTTTCCCTAAACCTGAGGAGTGCATCATGATCTTCAGCGGGTCTGACGCCATCTGTTTCAAACGCTAGCATAAGGTACGCTACAAGGAGGCATGCGTTGCCAAAACGGCTATCCCCTCCTTCCTCAGCTGGTCGGAGTCTCCGATCACCTACGATCAGAGGGACCATCCCTCCCACGTCGCAAGACCAGGACGCTATCCACTCGTCGTCGACCCCATCGTCCACAAGAAGAGGCTTACGAGGGTGCTGATGGAAGGCGGCAGCGGCCTCAACATCCTGTACATCGACAGCCTTGATGCCATGCGCATCCCCTGATCGGAACTCCGCCCGGCGGGCTCCCCCTTCCATGGGGTAATCCCAGGAGCGCAGGCATACCCGCTCGGGCAGATCGATCTGCCTGTCACATTCGGCAGCCGAACTAACTTCCGCTCGGAGGTTCTCACCTTCGAGGTGGTGGACTTTCCAGGGTCCTACCACGCCATCTTGGGGCGGCCATGCTACGCAAGATTCATGGCAATCCCCAACTACACCTACGTCAAGCTAAAGATGCTGGGACCAAACGGCGTCATCACTGTGAGCAGCGCGTTCTCGCACGCCTTCACGTGCGACCGCGAACACTACGAGCTCGCCACTATGGTCATCAACTCGTCCGAACTCCTACGGCTCAGTGAGTCATCGGTCCCGGCAGCCCCGGACTGTAACCAACCAACTTCCTCGTCGGCCTTCCACCCGCTATCAACAAACCCTCCACAGGTACCATGAAAGGAAGATCAGAGGAAGGATTCTCGAAGTCGGTGATCTCGTGCTTTGAAGTCCCAATCGACAAAGGAAAAACACAAGCTCTCTCCAACCTAGGAAGGACCCTATACAGTAACCGAGGTAATCCGACCAGGCACCTACCGACTGGAGGACAACAACGGCAACATTTTCAACAACACTTGGAACATTGAACAGCTACGTCGTTTTTCCCTTAGAATCAGTTTAAACACCTTCGGTTAAAGCACATGCTCATGTAAGAGCGCCCCCGCCCGAACACTTTCAACCCGGGTCGCTCGGGGGCTCCATAAATATACAAATATTGAGTACTACCTCTCTGTTTTGTTTACTGTTGTATGGAGAAATTCCTTCCTACCCTAACGAAGGGGTAGTTCATTCCTTTAAATTTACCTTACGTAGCTTTGCTTTAAAAATTCCGACTGATTGCACCCCACCTTTTCCTACGGCTACAACCGGCCGAGCCTCGCGGGCCATGCCCCGAGCTCGTGAAGTTGTGACCTACGGAACAAACAGGCAGGTACGAGAAAGAAAGAAATTTAAAACAAAATTATGCTAAGGAGAAACTAAGGAACGGAAGGGAACAAGCTTCCCCGAACGGAATAACTCCATCACAGAAAACAAAATACCATTATAGATATTAAGCACACGAACGTTTTATACGGGGGCTTCCCCCACAAATTTAAAACTACTATGGCCACTCAACAACTTCACTTGAACGCTAGAAGAGATAACCAGACCTCCCTGAGTCGATCGAATCACCCAGGATAGATCAACCGGCCTCCTGAGTCGATCGATTCACTCAGGATAAGCACCTGAGATACAGGTAGGAAGCGAAGGGGCGCCCCATGCGGGCCATGCCGACTCCATCTCGAATGACGAGCATGGGTCCTGGTCGGACATTTCCAACTAAAGCTCTCCAAACCCCGTCTCTCAGGTCATCAAGGTAAGCATATGTTCGTTAAAAACAAAACTATTCACACGAGGGCTAACCCACGATTGACAAGCGCAGGTCCCGGACGGACGTTTTCCGACTGGAGCCCGACGAACCCCGTCTCTCCAGTCTTCAAGGTAAAACACTATCAAAGCCCCTCTATTTCAATTTAAAACATTCATACATCCATACGCACATTTCATAAAACATTCATACATCCATACGCGCATTTCATAAAACATTCATACATCCATACGCGCATTTCATAAAACATTCTTACATCCATATGCGCATTTCATAAAACATTCATACATCCATACGCGCATTTCATAAAACATTCATACATCCATACGCGCATTTCATTCCATATGCCTAAAACCCTCGGACGGTTAGGGCATGAACCGCCCGGGGGCTCAGGAACTAAGCATCGCACGTGCAGCAAAATGCACTAGAACGCTCCGTGTTGCGCCACGAAGCGGCGGCTTGCCTCATTCGATATGAGCAACCAAACAGAGCCAGGGGAGAAAACCGTAGATGAGCACCATGCGGCCTTTGCCCGGTCAGGCAAACCGGGTCATCTCAACCTTCTCGTTCGATCCTGAACCTCTCGCCAAGCCCACAGAATCTCCATCGAGGGGAGGCCATCAGGCCACCCGGGTTGCTCTACAGAACAACCTAGGCATCTGCTGGGTTGCAGGTAAATGAGTAGTGGAATGCCACAAGAGGGCTACACCGACCCCGTCGCGAACGACGGACCCGGATTCCACTCGATCACACCCGTTAGCGAGCTCACCGAGCTAGTCTTCGAGCCCGAGCGATCAGGACAGGCGACGAAACTCAGCCCCTCCGGTTGTGAGGAACCGGATGGGGTAGCGCAAAACAACTCACAGCCCCCACGAAGGCTCGATATGGCTCGGGGGCTTAAATGCCATGGGACCACGACTCCGAACTCACGTCGACGGGATAGGCGACATCCGGCTATGGCTCTTGGGACCACGACTCCTAAACTCGTGTCGACAGGATCGGCGACATTCGGCTATGGCTCCTAGGACCGTGACTCCTAAACTCGCATAACGGGTTTAGGCGGCTTCACTAACTAAAACTAACTCTCTTGATCCATGGCGAGCACCGATGCCTGGGTCTACTCGCGACTCCACGTTACCCGATCCCACGGCGCGCACCGACGCCAAAGATCAAACTCTATTACATCCAAAACTAGACTTCCTTGCCCGATCCCCAGCGCGCACCGACACCAGGATCAATAAGTTCTGTCTCAATCCAATCCCTGCGCTTAAAAACACCTCGGCTGCACAATGATGCCATGGTTAAACAAAATCACGTCTTAAAACTCAAAACACGCGCACCCACAGACATAACACAAAGAAACCCCCCAGCCGGTTCCACCCGAACCACCCGGGGGCTCGGGGACTACACCCGCGGGTGCGCTCACGCGCACCCACCAGCAAGACAAAAAATCCCCCGGACAATTCGACTCGAATCGCCTAGGGGCTCAGGGGCTCCTGATGGGTTCATAAACCCGGGGTCCCTCGAGGACCGTCTTCCACGCCCAGGCTCGGCCCAGGAAAACAACATATATTTCATGGGCCGGCCTAAAAAACTAAAACACAGCAGGCCAGAGGGGAAGTCCGGTCGTCGGCCGGAAGGTCTACCCTTAAGAACAAGCACCCGCTCGTCAACTTCTTCGGCCCACCTCTCCAACCAGAGCACTCGCTTCAGACACCAGCCGTCTCCAAGCAGTCTCTCCAATCAGAAGGCTTGGCCCAAAACGCTGCTTCCTACTCCGACCCCACGACTCTGACCCCGCGACTGGGGCTTGTAGGAAGCCTGCTCACCGCTCTTCTCTGACCGACGCACCGAAAGCCGACTGGAGTCATCCGACCGGGGGCTCCCCATTCGGAGGGAACTAGAAGACATGCGGAGAAAGGCAAGGCATGGCTCACAAGTCAAAGCCACTGTACCAGGGACCATACCCTGCATGAAATAGTGCTCTACAGCCACCCTGACACAAAGTATTGTAGGGGCCGCTAGAAACTCCCATATGGAAAGCCCCCCGCGTGTCTCTGGACATCAATCATAGTATGGGCTCTAGGATTTGCCATACCGGGTGAACATAGGGCGGCTCGTCACATGCCACTAGGCATCCAGAAGTATTTGCAGGTACCGGCGTCCATCCTTCCTAAAGAAGATAGCTCGACCCTCTATGCACATCTGACATCCTACAGCGACATTGACAGTATTGAGGGGCTTCAACCATTATCCAGTTTTCATCACCGTAGGCAGCAAGGCTTAGAAATATTTGTACTCTCTCCCTCTCACCTGTAAAAGCCATACCCTTCATCTATAAAAGGGGATGCGCTCCCTCCAACCGAGGGAGATCGACTTCACAAAGCTCAGACTCACTAGATCGACACCAACCCCTTACAACCACAGGACCACCAAGTTCCGACCATAGCCCTTTCGATCGGAGCCATCCGAACCTCTTGTATACCCCCTCCTTTCTCCTTCTCGTTTGTAACCCCACTACAGACTTTGAGCACTTGGGCTCAAGAATAAAGTCACCAACCGACCCTAACTGGATGTAGGGCACGTTGCTTGAACCAGTATAAATCCTGTATCATTGAGTGCTAGGCCACCTCTGATCACAATGTACAGCAAAACTACAAATATTTATTAGTTGGTCACTTTCTGCACCGACACTAGTCTTGTGAGAAACAAAGGCCGCCTTGTGTTTCTTGGGGGTATAGCCCAATCCCTCTTTGTAAAGAGAAGCTCTTTGGCTACCCAAGCACATAAGCAAGCAGTCGTCACCACCATAGGCTTTGCCTAAGGTGCGAGTGAGCTCATTGACCTTCTTGAGGGTCTCATTCGCAACCATAAGTGAGGCATCATAAGTGAAACCATCACTACTAGATGAGGTAGAAGTAGATGTGCTACAAGAAGGGTTAGTGGGAGCAACAATGATAGGATTATAGAATGATTCATCAATTATATCACAAGTTAAGCCTTTGTCACATGTTACAACATGCTCCTTCTCATTTTGCTCATTAAGTAAAGAGGAATGAGCTTTCTCAAGCTTCTTGTGGGCCTTGCCAAGCTTCTCATGGGCTTCCTCTAGCCTCTTATGAGATGCATTGAGCTCATCAAAGGCTTGCTTAAGGGCTTTTATTTCCTTTCGCAAGTCTTTGCATTCCCTTCTCTTAATGTCAAAATGTTCTTTATCATCTTCTAACATGTCAATTAGTTTATCTTTAGTGGGTTCATCATCATTGTCACTTTCACTTTCACTTTCATTATCATGTTCCACATCACATCCATCATCACAAGTTTGTACCTTAGTGGCCTTAGCCATGAAACATGATGGAGTGCCAAAGAGAGAAGGCTTCTCATTGATAGCAATGCTTGCAAGAGCCTTCTTCTTGGTGGTCTTGTCATCATCACTATCTTCATCATCACTTGTGGAAGCATCACTATCCCAAGTAACCACATATGAACCACCCTTTTTCTTCTTCTTGTTGGTCATCTTGTCCTTCTTCTCTTTCTTTTCCTTCTTATCCTTCTTCTTGCTCTTCTTATCATCATCATCATTGTCGCTATTGTATGGGCATTGAGCAACAAGATGATCTTTGCTTCCACACTTAAAGCACCTCCTTGACTCTTCCTTATTCTTGGATGAAGACTTCTTTCTTCTAGCATGATAGCCCTTCTTTACCATGAACTTGCCAAATCTCTTGACAAAGAGAGCCATCTTCTCATCATCCATCTCATCAAAGCTCAAGTCTTCATCTTCACTTGATGATTCTTGCTTTGCCTTGCCCTTAGATTATGTGGCCTTGAATGCCACACTCTTCTTCTTGTCATACTTCTTCTCATCTTTCTTCTCCCTCTTTTCTTCCTTCTCATCATCATCTCTATAAGCATCATCGGTCATGATATCTCCCAAGATTTGGTTTGGTGTCATTGTGTCCAAACCGGTCCTCACTAGCAAGGTGACCAACATGCCAAATATTACGGGTAAGCATCTCAAGAACTTATGAGAGAAGTCCTTGTCCTCCACCTTCTCACCAAGTGCTTTGAGATCATTGACAAGCACTTCCATCCGATGGAACATGTCCGGCACACTCTCATCTTCCTTCATCTTGAAGCTAGCAAATTTCTCCTTCAGAATGTATGCCTTTACACCCTTTATTGCCTTGGTGCCCTCAAATGATTCTTCCAACTTTTTCCAAGCCTCATGAGCCATATCAATGTTCTTGATTTGCTCAAATGTTCTCTCATCAATTACATCATGAATGGCGGCACTTAGAGCAATGTCATTGTTTTGGAGAAGCACTTCTTCGGCCGCGGTGGGATTCTCCAGATCAGCAATCTCAATTTTGGTTTCTACCACCTTCCACACCCTTCTATTGATTGACTTGATATGTGTGGTCATGTTTGACTTCCAATATGGATAATTTGTGCCATCAAATTGGGGTGGCTTCTTGGTGTTGTTGTTTTGAGCCATTTTGACACCAAAGGTTGTTAAGCCTCAAATCACGGTGACCATGGCTCCAATACCACTTGAATGGTCCTTATAGCTGGAGGGGGGGGGGTGAATAGCCTATTGAAAATTTTTACAATAACACTTAGCAAATATGTTAGACAATTAAACGGTGAAGCGAGTGTCGCGCTAGCCTACTAAAAGAGCAAGCCACCTACCACAATTCTAGTGACTATGATCACTAAGCACACAATTTGCTAAGTCACTACACTAAGTTAGTGAGCTCTCAAAGGCTAACTAAAGAGCCTCACTAACCACTAGACCCGACACAAGCTAGCTCTCAAAACTAATTACACTAAAGAGCTTAGCTACACTAAGAATGTAATATAAGAGAGGTGATGATGTTTATACCGCCGTATGGAGGATAGAGCTAATCACAATATGATGGAGCCAATCAATCACAATCAAACAAGAAATCCTCGGGACAATATGACACAAGATTTTTTACCGAGGTTCACTTGCTTGCCAGCAAGCTAGTCCTTGTTATGGCGATTCACTCACTTGGAGGTTCACGCGCTAATTGGCTTCACATGCTGTTGATGGTAGTTACCGATAATTATAAAAAATCAATATAACCTGAGATAATGCATGAAAATGATCACCAACATAGACTTAGGGGTTTAAACTGACAATTTCCACGAGTTTTGGTGAATCTGTGTTTTCAGCAGGGTTTAATTAGAAATCCGACAAGGGGGACTTAAATGTCAAAGGAAAAAATGGGATTCCACTGTGAAACCAACTCCAGAAGGTTCCAGGGGACTCCAGAAGCCACATCATCGAAGCGGAGGCCGAGAGGCTACCAAGTGGGGCCACTCGGCCCCACTTGTAGGCCGCTCGACCCATCAGGAACCCACTTGTCAGCCTCGTCGCTATGTTGGTTTCCCACCGCCTCCTAGGATGCATCTAAGCTATTGCTTAAGTCAGTTTGATCTAAGGGCTCACGTTGTATCCTCAGGGCTATATAATCTAGCCCTCCTCCCTCCAAAGAGAATCAAGTCATCAGATCATAAGTCAGGGCTAGACAGAAAACTAGGGTTTCCAGAGATTAGAGATTAGAGCTCTAGTTCTTCAAGTTTCTAGTATGGATTAGCTAGTAAGGTTCAAGAAGAGTGTGGGCTTTTGCTCAGGATTCTGGATCTGCCGTCTGGAGACTGGTATAGCCATTGTATCTCTATATTTATGATTTTGTACTACTTTAATATTATTATGTTGCTATTCATTATGTTCTTAGTTTGCTCTAGTTGCATGCTTGATATAGTTATGATTAATGATGAGTTTATGCACATGTTCGCAAAGCGCTTAGCTCATTATGCGCATGAGTTAAGTGGTCGACACTATGTAAGCATGGTGCTTAGATATTGTTTGCCTACAGATGCCCTTTACACTCTAGGTCATCTGGTAGATCATGGATGTGACACTCCTGTTGAGTCCTTTGTAGTCCACTCCCTGTTTGTAGAGCACGTAGAACGTGATTGCGAAGGTAGACAAGCTCTATTCTTGATCTTCCTTAGTAATATTCCTTATGCATAGATCTAGAGTTAGTTATACTATAGATAAGAGTGTATATATTGGGGTGTACAAAAGACTTAGTAGATAAATAATAACTTAGGTATCTTTTGCTCTTAACAAATCTCCTGCTTAGCTGTACTACATTTTATGAGTCTCTAATTCTATCTCTGGAATACCACTATTACCTTACACTTATTATTTATTTACCCTTTGACTTACCCCTGCAATAACATGAGAGTGATTATTATCATAAGTATACACATTTGTCAATATCTCTATGCCAACACCACTCCATAAGCTCCTCCCTATGGTAAAAATATAAATAACGATATCTGGTATACTTCCGGGTGAAATGCTACAATGGTATATTATCTGTGCGCTTGCGGATACTTTAATATATATATTTTTCTCTGAAGTTTACAAGTGTCATTAATAATTACCAACCATGCATTTCTGGCATTATGATAGGGAAGACAACCTAGTAACAAGTGATGCTAAGAAATGTCAACAAGCATTTCTGGTGCCGTTGCCGAGGAGGGGCACATGGCTAAAGAGAATTGACCAAATAAATACTTATTGATAAAATCATAACCTCTGCTTTAGCAGGCTTACCCTTGTTTGTCTTTGTTCATATCTTATACAGGGTATTGCAGACTTGGTTGTGATTCACCAACAATTTCCAATCAGAATCAACCGAATCAAGAGGAAGCTCAACACCAGTTCCTGAAGTCATGGCTGAGAAGACTCTACATGAATTCTCTGCTCCAAGCACTGAGAACATCCGCACTGGACCAACACTCAAAACCAACAATCTCGAGTTTGAGCTCAAGCCAAGCCTCATCAACATGGTGCAAGCTACTCCATTCAGCGGAAAGGCACATGACGATGCTAGTGCTCACCTTTAGAATTTTCTGGAGATTAGCAGCACAGTCGTCATCAAGGACGTTGCTCAAGGCATCATACTACTTCACCTATTTCCATTCTCACTAGTGGGAAGAGTGAAGCAGTGGTTCTACATCAACAAAGATCACATCAACACTTGGGCAAGATGTTCAAAGGCCTTTCTAGAAAAGTTCTTCCCTATAGGCAAGACCAATGCCTTAAGAGGAAAGATTTCAAACTTCCAACAGTAGAAAGGAGAAACCATTCTAGAAGCATGGGAATATTTTCAAGAATACATTTCAAATTGTCCACATCATGAGATGGAAGATTGGTTGCTCATGCAAAGTTTCTACCATGGATTAACTCAAAAAGCTCATGAACAACTCGATGCCACTACTGGGGGGTCATTTATGTCACTCACCCTTGGAAAAGCTTAAACTCTTATGAAAAAGATAGACTCTAATCAAGGCTGGTCATCATGCAACATTCAATTATGCAATAAGAGTGAAGAAGTACCAGAAGAGGTGTGTGCATTGTCAACCAAGATGGACGTATTGTTGAATTGGCTTGAACAGTGAGCCAATTACAAGAAAGATCGTCAGGCTATTCAAGATGCATTCAATGCTCAGAATGTATGTGGAGAATATTTGGGGGTTGAATTCCCTAAATATCAGGAGGATGCAAACATCATCATCAACAACAACAGAGACAAGGGTGGAAACAACAACAACGGTCGACTTACCAAGTTAAGTACCCAGGTAATAGCTATAATACTCCTAAGCAACCATCCTTGAGAGACCTAATCTTAGAACAATCTAGGATTAATGAGAATATTTCGAAGAAGCTTTCTTTTAATGATAAGGTCCTAGAAAGCATAAATACTAAAATGGATAGTTTTTCTTCTGCTATAAAAGACCAACTTAGCTATAATAAAAAGATAGAATCCCAATTAGCCCAGTTGGCTGCTGCTCTACCATTTGCCACTAACCTTGAGAAGGTAAATGCTATAACTACAAGAGGTGGTAAGTCTACTCGTGATCCACCATATCCGACAAGGACAGGCAAGACACCAGTGGCAGTGCAGGAAGAGGAGAAAACAACCGATGAAGTTGAAGAATTTGGGCCACAAGAGTGAGAATTACAACAAGATTTCCATGACACAACTCTCCTACAGTTTCCACGCAGAAATCAAAAAACCAAAATGGATGATGAGCAGTTTGGTAAGTTCGTAGAGGTAATTCAAAAGCTATATATCAATATTCCATTGCTAGATGCCATACAGGTACCTACCTATGCGAAGTATCTTAGAGACACCTCAACAACAAAAGACCACTGCCTTCCACTAAGGTAATTAAGTTAACAGAGGAGTGTAGTGCAGCCATCCTAAATACTTCACCTGTTAAGAAGAAGGATCTAGGGTGTCCCACTATCGATTGCTCAATCGGGAGCCAGAACTTCGAGAATGTGTTATGCGATCTTGGAGCAAGTGTCAGTGTCATGCCCAAAAAGGTCTTCGACAAGCTCAACTATTCAACACTCACGCCAACATCAATGTGATTGCAACTAGCTGACCAATCGGTCCACTACCCTACGGGAATCGTCGAAAATATTCTGGTAAAAATACAAAACTTTTTTGTTCCTGTAGATTTTATAGTACTTGATATGCAGGAAGACATGAAGACACCCTTGATTCTTGGGAGATCCTTCCTGAGCACTACAAATGCTCACATTGATGTCGGAGCTAAAGAAATCAAATTCCATATCAATGGAAAGGATGAGAGATTCACCTTCAAGCCAAGACCAGAACAATGCTCTAATTTGGAGTGGCGTGAAAAGCAAGTGAAGCCATTAAGGTCTCCATCTCTGGGACCGACAGATGCACCTAAAGAATAAACTCGAACGGAGAAGTCCGGTTCAGAGGACTCAAAATCCTGAACCCTCGCCAGGAGGTAACCCGATAGTTATCCATATTTACTTTTTTGTATTGCATTAATCATTTTATCTTAGCATATTTACTTTTCAACATTTGCATCATAAAATATAAATTCTCATCATGGCATTATAAAAATCTAAACCCATGTACTACATTTTATGAGTCTCTAATTCTATCTCTAGAATACCACTAATACCTTACACTTATTATTTATTTACCCTTTGACTTACCCCTGCAATATCATGAGAGTGATTATTATCATAAGTATACAATTTGTCAATATCTGTATGCCAACACCACTCCATAAGCTCCTCCCTGTGGTAAAAATATAAATAATGATACCTGGTGTTGGGTTCATAAACCCGGGGTCCCTTTTGGACCGACTTCCCCACAAAGGCTCGGCCCAAGCAGACAACACACAACTCATGGGCAGGCCCAAGAGTCTAAACAACAGGCCAAAAGGGTGGTCCAGTCACCGACCAGAAGGTCTAGCCGAGGAGGAATAGCGCTCGCTTGTCGACTCCAACCCACCTCTCTGACCCAAGCGCCCACTTCGGTCTCCAGCCACCTCCGGACGGTCTCTCTGACCGAGAGGCCTGGCAAAGCACTACCTCCGACTCCGACCCCATGTCTCTGACCAGGGTATGCAAAGACCCTACTCACTGCTCTTCTCTGACTGGCACAACCAGAGCCGACTAGGACCAACCGACCGGGGATGCCTGCCCAGAAAGGACCAGGGAACGAATGGAGAAAGTAAGGCAAGGCGCTCAAGTCAAACCACGATACTAGGGACCATACCCTATACACCTATAGGAATAGTACTCTACAATTGCCCTGATCAAAATATGCTCGGCAGTCCACCGAGGGGTATCCCGCGATGGTAGATTTGTCGGTGGGGGTGCGCGTAATCAGGAACCGGATGGTGACACAAGGCGCAGAGACATCGATTTAGATAGGTTCGGGCCGTCTGATCGACGTAATACCCTACGTCATGTGTCTTTGGTGTATTGTATTGATCTGGATGACCAAGTAGCTTGATGTAGCCTATCCGCTAGGGGACCCCTGCCTCTCCTTATATAGTCTGGAGAGACAGGGTTACAAGTAAAGTATCCTATTTGGTACTATACAATGTCTTGCGGTGCACGCCGAGCAACGCCGTGCACGCCTTGATTGTGGGCCGAGTCACCTCCGATGGTGCGGCCCATGTCTTGGGGGCCATACCCCCACAGCTAGTCCCCGAGCCTGATAGTAGGTGATGCAGTCACGTGGTGCCAGGGTCATAAAGTAGAAGACCAGCCAAGTAGGCAGCTAGTCCTCGGGCATAGCCTCGAGATGAGAACAAGCACATTCACCGCAAGGTGAAGTGTGCCCACTTAGTCCCCGAGCCTGCTGGAAGATGAAGAATGAATCTTGTAGCAGGGTCAAAGAAGTCTGAAAGCTTGCCAACATCGTCTGACATGCGCGTATCAAGACCCCAGATGTGCTGCCCAAGATTAGCACCCTGATCCGAATAGCATGGAGCAGCTTGATAGCACACCAACGAGACGTAGCAAGATCCGAGCAGCAAGGGAGTCCCCGACGTCGCTGGCGATGACTGAGCACCGAGGAGCGAGGAGTCCTCGATGTTGCTGGCGATGTCCGAGCACTGAGGAGCAAGGAGTCCCCGGCGTCGCTGGCGGTGACCGAGCACCGAGGAGCGACGAGTCCCCGGCGTCGCTGGCGATGTCCGAGCACCGAGGAGCGAGGAGTCCCCGGCGTCGCTGGCGATGACCGAGCACCGAGGAGCGAGGGGTCCCTGGCGTCGCTGACGATGACCGAGCACCGAGGAGCAAGGAGTCCCCAGCGTCGCTGGCGATGTCCGAGCACCGAGGAGCTTGGAGTCCCCGGCATCGCTGGCAATGTCCGAGCACCGAGGAGCGAGGAGTCCCCAGCATCACTGGCGATGTCCAAGCACCGAGGAGCATGGAGTCCTCGGCATCACTGGCGATGACCGAGCACCGAGGAGCGAGGAGTCCCCGGCGTCGCTGGCGATGACCGAGCACCAAGGAGCGAGGGGTCCCCAGCGTCACTGACGATGACCGAGCACCGAGGAGCAAGGAGTCACCGGCGTCGCTGGCGATGTCCGAGCACCGAGGAGCTTGGAGTCCCGACGTCGCTGGCGATGTCCGAGCACCGAGGAGCGTGGAGTCCCCAGCGTCGCTGGCGATGACCGAGCACCGAGGAGCGAGGAGTCCCCAGCGTCGCTAGCGATGTCCGAGCACCGAGGAGCGTGGAGTCCTCAGCATTACTGGCAATGACCGAGCACTGAGGAGCGAGGAGTCCCCGACGTCGCTGGCGATGTCCGAGCACCGAGGAGCGTGGAGTCCCCGGCGTCGCTGGCGATGACCGAGCACCGAGGAGTCCTCCAAGCACCGAGGAGCGAGGAGTCCCCGGCGTCGCTGGCGATGATCGAGTACCGAGGAGTCCCCGGCGTCGCTGGTGATGACCGAGCACTGAGGAGCGAGGAGTCCCCGGCGTCACTGGCGATGTCCGAGCACCGAGGAGCGTGGAGTCCCCGGTGTCACTGGCGATGTCCGAGCACCGAGGAGCGAGGAGTCCCCGGCATCGCTGGCGATGACCGAGCATCGAGGAGCGAGGAGTCCCTGGTGTCGCTGGCGATGACCGAGCACTGAGGAGTCCCTGGCATAGGCGGCGATGTCCGAGCACCGAGGAGTCCTCGGCGTAGGTGGCGAGGTCCGAGCACCGAGGAGTCCCTGGCGTAGGCAGCGAGGTCCGAGCACCGACATAGCTAACGACGTCCGTGCGGTGAAGTGTGCCCACTTAGTCCTCAAGCACGAAGTATCCGTGCGCCGAGGAGTAACCAGCGTAGCTGGCGATCAGTTCGATCAACTGGTCGGCGACGGAGTCCATGAACCAAGCAGCCCGACCAGTTGATCGGTGGAGAAGTCCGAGCACCAGGTGGACGATGATCCTGCAATACAAACATGTAGAACTGGTAGTACATGATGTAAAAATAAATGAACTCTGGAGAAAAATCAGCAATGGTGATGAAACGGCGTATGCAGTTCGGCGATCAGTTGGCGTGAAAATATATTTATGTTTAATATAAACTGCCCGAATAGTTAGTGTGTAGCTGAGTCTCCAGTCCTAGCTAGCCCATAGTCCATAACGTCGAGCGCGGAGCCCGTGCACGTGTAGGAGGAACAGGTGTGACCAAGGAGCCGCTGCCGACCACCCATAACGCAGAGGTGAAAGGACCTTGTTTGGTTTTGGTAATTGAGTGACAACTTAGGTGGACTAATGGTGTTTATGTGAGATACACAGGTGATTAGTCCACAGGTACATGTGTGTGAGCAACATATGCCATGAAGGTGAAGATGGCTTGAAGATGTTGCAAAGCTCGCACATGTGATGATGAAGGAGCTTATTGTACATGAGACATGACATTGAGTCATGTGATCAAGGTGGAGAAGATCAAGACAAGACTTGGCTTGATGGACTGGTTGCAAGTGTGAAGGGCAAGTCGAAGGCTTTGGAGTGATGGACCGCGTGGCGGTGAAGCTTGAGCAAGACTTGGCGCCGATGGACGATAGCAACGGTGAAGAGCAAGTAAAGTCAAGATCGATGAACCAATATGATCACGTGATGATATGAAGTGGATCATATCATTGTTGATCGTGTTGGTGCATGTGTTGCATCGACATTGAAGGAGATGGAATGGAATGCGCAAGGCAAAGGTATAACCTAGGGCATTTCATTTCACCGGTCATAGGTGTGTAGAGAAGTTTATGACCGGGTTTATGATAGATGGCCGTACTATCAAGAGGAGCAAACTTGTTTGCATATCGGTCATCTAGTGCCACTCGAGTGATCTAACTTTGCATCGTCGCTAGGATCAAGTGGCATGGCAAGTTGAGTGGCTAACATCCTTTGGGAAATGATTGTGAAAAGCTAACACACATACACATGGTGGTGTACACTTGGTGGTGTTGGCACATTTACAAAGGAGATGGAGTTGGAGTTGATGTGGATCAACTTGGTGAAGAAACTCCACCTGCGAAGTGTCCGCCCGTAGAGTGCAGACAGTCCGATGGTGCCACCAGCACCCTAGACAGAAAAAACCAGGTCTCACAGAGTGGACCGGACGCTGGTCATGTGGTGACCGGACACTGGGGTCCTGCGTCCGGTCAGTGGCGGCGAAGAGCGTGCAGGCGTCGGTCTTCGACCAGATGCTGGCACTGGAAGTGACCGGACGCTGGCAGGGCGTGTCCGGTCAGGCTAACGCATGGTGACGCAGGAGCTGGAGTGTGACCGGACACTGGGCTGCATCCGATCACGTGTGACCGAACGTGTCCGGTCAGGGTCGATACCTTACTGTAAACGACCGGACGCTGAGGTCCAGCGTCTGGTCAGTTGAAGCTGCTACGTCCGGTCAGAAGATGACCATTGAAGATTGGAAGAATGCCGTTGAACGCAGGTGACACTTGGCTATCATCGGATGACCAGACGCTGAGGTCCAGCGTCCGGTCAACACGACCGGAGCGTCCGGTCGACCCGACAGTTGCCCAATGAAGGGGTAACGGCTAGTTTAGCCCATGGGGCTATAAATAGAAGTGGCCTTTGGCCATGGCTGGTGCTGAGCACCTTGGGGGACTTTGTGTCCATGCTTGAGAGTGCTTAGGAGCCCTCCATATCACACATACTTGATAGTGATCATCCGATTGTGTGAGCGAGCGATTCTAGTGCGATTGCATCGTGAGGTTGCATCGAGTGGCACTAGGTGATCGAGTTGCAAGCCGGTGGTGCTTGTTACTCTTAGAGGTTGCCACCTCCTAGATGGCTTGGTGGTGGTCTCCATGGAAGCCCGCAAGAAGCTTGTGCGGTGCTCCAGAGAAGTGCTTTGTGAGGGGCATTGTGCTCGCCCCACGGGAGCCGCGAAGAGCAACTTTAGTAAAGTGTGTCATTGAGCTACCCTCACTTTCGGAGTAGGTTCTTATGGCGCCCGACGTGCGGGCTTGGCGGATGATGCCAATTAGCCACCAAACCACCAAGTGAGCGGTCGACACAACAGGGACTAGCGTGTTGGCAAACACGTGAACCTCGGGAGAAAAATCATCGTGTCAACCTTGTTCTTCCCATTGGTTTGCATTCCCGTTACACAAGCTTGCAATTACTTTTATATACATTGAGCTTGTGTTGTTGCTTTAATAATTAGTTAGCTTGTGTAGCTTGCTAATTATCTTCTTGCTTGTGTAGCATAGAAGTAGCTCCCTTGAGTGGCTAATTTGGTTTGTGTAACCTTGTTAGTCACCTTGCTTAGTTTGTGTAGCTAAGTATTTGCGCTCTCTAATTCGGCATTGGTTGCCTTGTTATTGAGCATTGCTAGTGAGCTTAGTTGGCTTTGTGCTTTTGCTTACTAGCATGTGTAGGAGCTCCCTTGTTGCTTAAAGTACTAGTGGCATAGGTTTGTGTGACCTTGCTTCTAGAATTGGTTAGGAGAGCTCTAGCTAGCCCGGCACCTTTGTTGCTTGATTAGTATCTTTGCAAGGTGCTTGTGAACATAGATAGAGAGGTGTAGTCTTGGCTAGACCGATAGTTTTAATTCCGCACTTGTTTCGGTTAGCCAACGTGATTAAGTTTTAAAAAGGACTATTCACCCCCCCTCTAGTCGCCATCTCGACCCTTCAAGTGGTATCAAAGCCCGGTCTCTCATTTGTGGTTTTCACCGACCCGAGAGGATGGTGAACTTTGGGCTAGAAGTTGTTTGTGACACACACATTTTTGATGGCACACACTATGCACGGAGGAAACATCATATGCTTGATCATTTCCGTGAATTGGGTCCCAAGGCATGGTGGATCATTGTTGTTGGTTTTTCTCGTGATGCCTTGGATAAGGATAACCTCACCCAAGCGCAAGAGGATTGCTTACAACTTGATCATCATGCTCTTTATTATCTAACGTGTGCTATACATGATGATATTTTTAGACGTGTGTGGGACTTGGAGAGTGCTCATGATATGTGGCTAGCACTCCAAGCCTTTTACGGTGACTCCTCCACATGGGATGATGGTAAATTCAAGAAGGAGGATGAACCAAAGAAGGAGGCGCATGAGTGTGTTGAGCATAACCACAATTTGGTGATTGTGGAAGATTGCTCCACCTCATGGTCAAGTGATGATGATGATGATCGATCAACTACAAGTTCACTTGACAAGGTTGATGATGATGCCTCAAGTGTTGCAAGTGATGATGCTACCCATTGCACACTTGATGGTAATGATGGTTCATGCTCAAGCCATGATGAAGATGCTACTACATGCTCTCCAACCACACCACATTGTCTCATGTCACAAGGTGACACTAAGGTATCAAATGATAATGTGGTTGATCATGTTGATTCATATGATGAGCTTGTTAGTAGACTTGCTAGCATGACCATGTCTTTAGAAAATGAGAAAGCTAAAACATTGAAATTAGAAAATGAAAACTCATTTCTAAAGAACTCTTGTGAAGAACATAAAGACTTACTTGATGCTTATAAATCTTCACATGATGAGCTTAAATTGAATCATGAGACACTACTTGCATCTCATGATGAATTATTAGAACAACATGCTTCTCTCATTAAAATGTTTAGAAAGAAACTTAAAAATAATGAGAGCTCATCACACGGGTCAATTGACCAATCACAAATTGTTGCTAACCCTTGTGATGTAGGCAAGAAGCATGTATCCACCTCATGTGATGATTTATTAGATATGCCATGCTCTTCACATATAGATGCTTATTCTACTTCTATGTCTTGTGAGACTAACCTTTTGAAGGAGAACAATGAGCTCAATGAACAAGTGAAGAAATTGAGCAACAAGTTAGAGAGGTGCTACAACTCTCAAGTCACCTTTGAGCATATGTTGAAAACTCAAAGAAACTTTGGTGACAAGAGTGGAGTCGGCTTCAAGACTAGCAAAGTCAATCATCAAGAAAGCCGCAATGACATAAGTGGCATTGGCTTCAACAAGAGCAAGATCAAGGGCAAAAGATGGGGCAAGAGAAGATATGAAAGAGAGATGAAGAAGCAAGAACAAGAGAAGCTCTCTCATTTCATGTGCTTCAAGTGCCATGAAGTGGGACATCTTGCAAATGGTTGCCCCAATGAAGAAAAGCTCAAGTTGAAGAAAGAAGAAGAGAGGCTAAGGAATGTGAAGTGCTTCAAGTGCCGCACTTGGGGTCATCTTACCTCAATGTGCCCAACCAAGCAATTGGTGAAGCAACAAGTGAAGCCTCAACCAAAGCCACAAGTTGAGCAAGAGAAGACACCCCAAGTTCAAATCAAGATCAACCATGAAGATGGTGGTGATTTGATGATAAAGAAGAAAACAAGAAGGGGTGGAAAGGTAAGGCATCCAATGCAAACTCAAGATGCCAAGATGATGAGCAAGAATGAAGATGAGAAGAAAGATTATGCTCACATCAAGTGCTTCAAGTGTGGAAGTATGGGACACTTTGCCTCTAAGTGTCCTACCAAGCTTAAGAAGAAGGCTCAAGCAATCCATGAGAGGCAAGGCAATGAGAAGCACCATATGAGCAAAGAAGAGAAGGCTCAAGCAAAGAGAAAGTGCTACTCATGCCGGGAAAGGGGACACATGGCACATTCATGTCCCCTAGGTGATATTTCTAAGCCTACTTCAATTGTTGATAATAATGTGCTTAGAAAGGATGGCAATGGTACCTAATTGGTTGCAATTGCAAAACATCCCAATATTCATACTAAGGCTATGCCTAAGTATATTGCTCCTAACTTGAGAGGACCCAAACTTGTTTGGGTACCATCAAAAAGTGGATGATTGATTGTAGGTACCATCGGCATTGGAGACTTGATTCAATTGTGTTCATATTAATCATCATATGTTGAATCAAGCATTGAAGCTTAGTGCATATCTAACCCAATGCTAAATGAAAATTGAATGAAGTCCAAATGCTACAACATACAAGTGTCATATTCAAGTTGGGGTGATTTATTGGAATATTTGAAGACTTGCAAATAATTGAGTTGAAGCTTGCTAGTTGGATGATCATGAGATAACCAAGGTATATCTCTTGTTGATCATTTCATTTGGGTGCATATGAGTTGATTGAATTGGATAAATATGCAATGTTGCTTGCTATGAGATGTTTGAATGGATAATTGCTTAGTAATCAAGTTTGGATTGATTTGTGTTGGATAAATTCATGAGATGACTTTTAGTAAGTGGTTTGAATGGATATATGTCTTATGGAAGTATTCAAACAAGTTAGTATCAAGTTTGATTCATATTTGATGAAGTATAGCTCAATTGTTGAAATCTATCCTATAATTGAGAATCTGAGCTAGCTGTGATCATAGCCATGTTTGAATGATCAAAACCTATTGAATTGGCATGAAAATTGGTGTACATGCTCTAGACTTATGGTATGAGATGCTGTAGAAATTTCATGAAAATTGGATAAGAAATGCTTCAGTTTTGGAGTGGAACTTGTCAGCTATAGTGCAGCAGTTTTCAGCATATAGCAGTAGTGGAAGAATTGAAATATGGTAGCAATCTAGAAGTCAAATGAAGCTCAAATTTTTACAGCTGCTATATAACTTAGTAATGCACACCTCCACAAAATTTCGTGGTATTTGGATTTGTACTTTGGGAGATATGCTTATTTCTTTAAAGGGTACAAAATCTGTCAGAAAAGTGACAAATATTGGATTGATCTAGAGTCACTTTGATTGAAAGGTCCTCAAGTTGGAAACATGTTTACAAGTGTTTGAGGTACCTAAGTTTGGTTTTGAGATGATCGAAAAGCATGACAAGAAAAGAGTACAAGGCCATTTGATTGTGGAGTGTACTTTGCATATATTTGGTACTCAAATTGAAAGATCAAGATCAAACTCAAGATGAAGTTGAAGTTTAAGTTCAAGTGACTATTGGAAATCATTTGGAAGAAAGAAAAGGACTTAAAGAAGGAATCAAGGTTACTCATCAAGTTAAGTCCATCACTTGGATCAATCAATCAAGTTATCTCAAGTGAGTGTCAAGAATGGTTCTTGGAGAGAGGTCACTTCTCCCTAGTGTAAGGGCTTGCCGCCTATGTGTAGGTAAACCAAGTGTGGTACTTGGAAGGCTAACATGGAAGTGGTGATCCGAGGGACATTTGAGATGCTTAGTTGAAGAAATCAAAAGGATTGATCAAGAAAAGCAAGCAACACCCAAAAGAGAGTTAATCATGGTATTTCAAGTAGTATTTTCACATTGATGCTCTCATGCAAGCAAAGATCAAAAGATGAAGCAAGTCAACCACAACAAGAAAGTGCACTTGATCATTAGTGGTATTCATTTCATATGGGTGAAGAAGGGAATTCAAATTGGTATCTATTGGTCTTCACCAAGTTTATAATTGGACTTCACATTGCAAATTGGAGTAATGACTTGAAATCTATGTGACTATCCTCTACTCCAACATAGCAAAGGTATCATTGAAATGTGCATGATCATTTCATCCCTTACTAGTATGCGGTTAGTGCATATAGTACATGCTTCATAGGATCATGCTTAACAAATGAAATGTTTAAATTCATAGTCTACCACTATTGCTTGAATGATTAATTGATCTAGTGGTTAGTATATGAATTTGTTCATGAGCTAGTGAACCCAAGTACTTGATTTTAATTTGGATTGCTAAACAAGTAACAAGTACAACATTGACAAGATAACCCTTAAAAGAGGTGTGAAGAAGCTTGTCATTGGTTCAAACCGGACTTGAAAGCTTAGGCAAATCAATTTAATTCAAGTCAACATAAAAGCTCATGATAAATAATAAGAGTACAAGCACAAGACAACAATGCAAATGGATATCTAGTTTGTATGTTTCAAGTGGTATCTAGACTCAAGTATTTCATCAAGAATTCACAAGTGATGTTTAGATAAACCCACAAGTGATATCCTATAAGTGGTACTCATAAAGATAGCAAATGTTCAAGAAATGATCAAAATTGACAAATCCAACAAGTTGTTCCATACTAGAAGATTCTTTCAAATGGTATTCACTTCCTACAAGTGGTATCTATACATAATGTCCATCAAAAATACAAGACTCAAGCCTCAACCATCTACCCCAAAAATGTATACCTTTGCATCAATGAGAAGCTTACCTTTTATGGAAATTGATGACAAAGGGGGAGAGATTGTACAAAGATATGAAAGCTTGATTGAATGGGGGAGAGATTGTACAATGGGAGAGATGAGATATAAAAGAAATATAGGTTGGACATGAACATGGACAAAGAGGGAGCAACATTGGAGAAAAGAGATGGATCAAAATTCTTGGACAAAAGAAGCACACAAGTAGGGGGAGCAAGCTCATGAACTTTGATTGATTGCATTTGATATGTGCATATTCATATGCTTGCTTGCATTGCATAAGCTTTCAAATTCAATATGCATGCTTGTGTGGTGTATGCTAGTTGTAAAACTTGAATGATGATTTGATAACTAGCATGCATAGGATAATAGCTAGACACTTTGTATGCTTTGCAAGCAATGCTAGTACCTTGCTTTTAATGTTGATCTCACAAGGTATCTAGTGCTTTTATTGCCAAGTGATGTCTAGCTAACCATGGTGCTAAGGATGAACTTAAAGGTGCAACTCCAATTGGTACACGCTTCAAAGGTTTATTCTATACACCTTAGCATCATTCGGTAGTAATTACTCTCCCATAATTTTAATCTATGCATATGTGCAAACTTCAAATCAAACATTCTAGCACATATGTAGGGGGAGCTAATACTACCATTTTGGGTTTGTGGTACTTGTCCAAAATCATTTTCACATGGTAAAATTGCTTGGGCAAGCAACATGAATCCAAAAGAGCTTAATTTCCATATCTTTGTAGAGTTGTCATCAATTACCAAAAAGGGGGAGATTGAAAGGTCCTTGTTTGGTTTTGGTAATTGAGTGACAACTTAGGTGGACTAATGGTGTTTATGTGAGATACACAGGTGATTAGTCCATAGGTACATGTGTGTGAGCAACATATGCCATGAAGGTGAAGATGGCTTGAAGATGTTGCAAAGCTCGCACATGTGATGATGAAGGAGCTTATTGTACATGAGACATGACATTGAGTCATGTGATCAAGGTGGAGAAGATCAAGACAAGACTTGGCTTGATGGACCGGTTGCAAGCGTGAAGGGCAAGTCGAAGGCTTTGGAGTGATGGACCGCGTGGCGGTGAAGCTTGAGCAAGACTTGGCGCCGATGGACGATAGCAATGGTGAAGAGCAAGTAAAGTCAAGATCGATGAACCAATATGATCACGTGATGATATGAAGTGGATCATATCATTGTTGATCGTGTTGGTGCATGTGTTGCATTGACATTGAAGGAGATGGAATGGAATGCGCAAGGCAAAGGTATAACCTAGGGCATTTCATTTCACCGGTCATAGGTGTGTAGAGAAGTTTATGACCGGGTTTATGATAGATGGCCGTACTATCAAGAGGAGCAAACTTGTTTGCATATCGGTCATCTAGTGCCACTCGAGTGATCTAACTTTGCATCGTCGCTAGGATCAAGTGGCGTGGCAAGTTGAGTGGCTAACATCCTTTGGGAAATGATTGTGAAAAGCTAACACACATACACATGGTGGTGTACACTTGGTGGTGTTGGCACATTTACAAAGGAGATGGAGTTGGAGTTGATGTGGATCAACTTGGTGAAGAAACTCCACCTGCGGAGTGTCCGCCCATAGAGTGCGGACAGTCCGACGGTGCCATCGGCACCCTAGACAGAAAAAACCAGGTCTCATAGAGTGGACCGGACACTGGTCACGTGGTGACCGGACACTGGGGTCCTGTGTCCGGTCAGTGGCGGCGAAGAGCGTGCAGGCGTCGGTCTTCGACCAAACACTGGCACTGGAAGTGACCGGACACTGGCAGGGCATGTCCGGTCAGGCTGACGCACGGTGACGCAGGAGCTGGAGTGTGACCGGACGCTGGGCTGCGTCCGATCACGTGCGACCGGACGCGTCCGGTCAGGGTCGGTACCTTACTGTAAACAACCGGATGCTGAGGTCCAGCGTCCAGTCAGTTGAAGCTATTGTGTCCGGTCAGAAGATGACCATTGAAGATTGGAAGAATGCCGTTGAACGCATGTGACACGTGGCTATCATCGGGCGACCAAACGCTGAGGTCCAGCGTCCGGTCAACACGACTGGAGCATCCGGTTGACCCGACAGTTGCCCAGTGAAGGTGTAACGGCTAGTTTAGCCCATGGGGCTATAAATAGAAGTGGCCTTTGGCCATGGCTGGTGCTGAGCACCTTGGGGGACTTTGTGTCCATGCTTGAGAGTGCTTAGGAGCCCTCCATCTCACACATACTTGATAGTGATCATCCGATTGTGTGAGCGAGCGATTCTAGTGTGATTGCATCGTGAGGTTGCATCGAGTGGCACTAGGTGATCGAGTTGCAAGCCAGTGGTGCTTGTTACTCTTGGAGGTTGCCACCTCCTAGATGGCTTGGTGGTGGTCTCCGTGGAAGCCCGCAAGAAGCTTGTGCGGTGCTCCAGAGAAGTGCTTTGTGAGGGGCATTGTGCTCGCCCTGTGGGAGCCGCGAAGAGCAACTTTAGTAAAGCGTGTCATTGAGCTACCCTCACTTCCGGGGTAGGTTCTTGTGGCGCCAGACGTGCGGGCTTGGCGGGTGATGCCAATTAGCCACCAAACCACCAAGTGAGCGGTCGACACAACGGGGACTAGCGTGTTGGCAAACACGTGAACCTCGGGAGAAAAACCATCGTGTCAACCTTGTTCTTCCCATTGGTTTGCATTCCCGTTACACAAGCTTGCAATTACTTTTATATACATTGAGCTTGTGTTGTTGCTTTAATAATTAGTTAGCTTGTGTAGCTTGCTAATTATCTTCTTGCTTGTGTAGCATAGAAGTAGCTCCCTTGAGTGGCTAATTTGGTTTGTGTAACCTTGTTAGTCACCTTGCTTAGTTTGTGTAGCTAAGTATTTGCGCTCTCTAATTCGGCATTGGTTGCCTTGTTATTGAGCATTGCTAGTGAGCTTAGTTGGCTTTGTGCTTTTGCTTACTAGCATGTGTAGGAGCTCCCTTGTTGCTTAAAGTACTAGTGGCATAGGTTTGTGTGACCTTGCTTCTAGAATTGGTTAGGAGAGCTCTAGCTAGCCCGGCACCTTTGTTGCTTGATTAGTATCTTTGCAAGGTGCTTGTGAACATAGATAGAGAGGTGTAGTCTTGGCTAGACCGATAGTTTTAATTCCGCACTTGTTTCGGTTAGCCAACGTGATTAAGTTTTAAAAAGGACTATTCACCCCCCCTCTAGTCGCCATCTCGACCCTTCAAGAGGGCAGACGCTCATGCACGTGTAGGGAGGAGCCGGAGATAGGGCCATCTCTGGAGGCGTCCGAGCATCAACATGACTGTTCAGGGGTTCTGAAAATTGTTTGGAGAGCAAATATGGAGAAAACAGCTCGGAGAAACATTACAACGATATACAACGATTGGAGAATATTTAGAAAAATATTAAAGCATGACTTAGCTTGTGCAAAGCGGAGACGCCGACCGACCAGCCATTGGGAAATCGCTCCACGGATGATATACGTGCATATGCATGATTTGCATGGAGGGGTAGATCGGACGTAGCCTTCGTGTGCTTGCTTGCATGGTGATGTAGATGCATACATATTCCTTCATGCAAATTTTAGATTGGATCTAGCACACGTTGTTGATGTCACCGTGACTCATATTTTTCTGGTATTAATCTCGACAGAGTCCATGGACTTAGAGCTTGAATGATCCGGCCAGGTCACGCTGCTGAACGGCTACTCTGACCGCGGCAAATCGTCCGGAGGCGTTGAGTCCTTTCGTTGACTGGTGCTCGTGCACGAGACGAGTTCGAGTTAGATCGACTTTGTCTGCACCATTCGTGCAGCCACAGGTCTTGCGTGTAGTCGATCGACGTAAGCCTGAGATCGATTGGATCTTCAGTGGAACCAATGTAACGCCCGATGCTAGGCTTGCGGAAGTAGAGCCCAGTGCAGGAGCTGCGACAGTCGACTCGATCATTGGTGGAGATCTTGAGCACGATCCGGATCATGAATGTGGTGAGGCTCCTATGCAGCGTCTCGAGATTGGACGATGCGACGAGCCTGCTGTTGTTCGAGCACCTCCTCAACGGTAGCCTGTACGAGTGGTTGGAAGCACGGGCCATCGCCGAGAACGTGTAGATGATCTTGAGGTACGCCATCTGGTTCGCCATGGGATCAGCACGCACAGCCCCTATCTGGCGCGCCAACTGTCGACAAAATATGCTCGGCAGTCCACCGAGGGGTATCCCGCGATGGTAGATTTGTCGGTGGGGTGCGCGTAATCAGGAACCGGATGGTGACACAAGGCATAGAGACAGCGATTTAGACAGGTTCGGGCCGTCTGATCGATGTAATACCCTACGTCCTGTGTCTTTGGTGTATTGTATTAATCTAGACGACCAAGTAGCTTGATGTAGCCTATCCGCTAGGGGACCCCTGCCTCTCCTTATATAGTCTGGAGAGACAGGGTTACAAGTAAAGTATCCTATTTGGTACTATACAATGTCTTGCGGTGCATGCCGAGCAGCGCCGTGCACGCCTTGATCTTGTGGGCCGGGCCACCTCCGATGGTGCGGCCCATGTCTTGGGGGCCATACCCCCACAACCGCCCTGACACAAATAGTGTTGTAGGCGCCGACATTTTCCTCTATAGTATTGTGGGCGCCAATTAAACTCCCATATGATAAGGCCCCCCATATGCCCTTGGGCATCGACAGTGTTATGGGCATCGGGATTTACTGTACCGAGCGAACATGGTGAAACTCCTCACATGCCTCTAGGAATCAATAGTATTTGCAGGTACCGACATCCGCCATACCCGAACAAAAACAACGTAACCTCCCACATGCATCTGACATCCAACAGTGTTGTGGGCGCCTACCATCATCCTATACCCACCGGCGTGGGCAACAAGACTTAGAAGCATACGTACTCTCTCCCTCTCACCTGTAAGGCCATCCCCTTCATCTATAAAAGGGGATGCGCTCTCTCCCAAGAGACTCAGTTGATTCAAGTTCATATAAGCTAATCCAAATCGATCAAGTTCACTAGCTCACAACCACAGAACCACCAGACCACTCGTGCACCCCATCTTTCTCCTTCTCGTGTGTAACCCCACTGCAAACTTCGAGCACCTGGGCTCAGGAATAAAGTCACCGACCGACTCAAACTAGACGTAGGATGTTGCCTAAACCAGTATAAACCCTGTGTCATTGAGTGCTTGGCCACCGCCGATCACAACGTGCGGCAAAACTACAAATATTTACTTGTTGGTCACTTTCTGCACCGACACCTGGTATACTCCCGGGTGAAATGCTACAATGGTATATTATTTGTACGCTTGCGGGTATTTTAATATATATATTTTTCTCTGAAGTTTACAAGTGTCATTAATAATTACCAGCCCCGCATTTCTAGCATTATGCTAGGGATGACAACCTAGTAACAAGTGATGCCAAGAAATGCCAACACATGCCAAACCCTCATTAGGGTGCCGCATAACCAACACAAGATGAGGATCACACAAGCCATGAGCAATCCACTAGAGTACCTTTTGGCTCTCCACCGGGGAAAGGTCAAGAACCCCTCACAATCACCATGATCGGAGCCAGAGACAAGCACCTTCCTTTGCTCAACGATCCTCAATGCACCAAGCCATCTAGGTGGCGGCAACCACCAAGAGTAACAAGTGAATCTCGCAATGAAACACGAACACCAAGTGCCTCTAGATGCAAACACTCAAGCAATGCACTTGGATTGTCTCCTAATCTCACAAAGATGATGAATCAATGATGGAGATGAGTGGGAGGACTTTGGCTAAGCTCACAAGGTTGCTATGTCAATGAAAATGGCCAAGAGAGTGAGCTTGAGCCGGCCATGGGGCTTAAATAGAGAGCCCCCACGAATAGAGCCGTTGGGCTCCTCACTGCACTGGTTTTGGGGTGAACGAACGTGCCGATCAAAGTGACCAAACACGCGATACCCTAGCGTCTAGTCGTAGATCAACGTCCACGTGTCCCCATTCAAACCATGGTCGCCCGATCTCCAACGGTCAAGAACTCCCGCGTGATCGCTTAAGTGGGGACCAGATGCACCAGAAGGGCGACCGGACACACCGCCATAGCATCAGATCAACACACGCCCGCGTGCCACCAAAGAACAACTAGACATGCCAATAAGAACCACCTCCGCACGTCAGGTCGACTCCAAAGAGCTCCCCGAGCCCCAAAACCATGATCGGACGCGTCAGGTACACGCGACCAGATGTGCCACCACGTCAGGTCTCCACCGTGCTCACTCAACCACTTACATCACTATACATCATCATTGACTGGATGCACAAGCGTTGCGTCAGGTGACCACTTGCGCCAGCATCCGGTCAGAGACCAACAATGCGACTCCTCTGCCCAACACTGACCGGACTCATAGGCCTGCGTCTGATCACACCGGGAGCAGCGTCTGATCACTGATTTTTAGTGAAAATCACCTCCTTCACTTCACCAACTTCTCCACCCTTGCTCAAATGTGCCAACCACCAAGTGTATCACCTTGTGCATGCGTGTTAGCATATTTTCACAAACATTTTCAAGGGTGTTAGTTCTCCACTAGATCTAAATGCATATGCAATGAGTTAGAGCATCTAGTGGCACTTTGATAACTGCATTTCGATATGAGTTTCACCCCTCTTAATAGTATGGCTATCGATCCTAAATGTGATCACACTCGCTAAGTGTCTCGATCACCAAACCAAAAAGCTTCTATGGATATCACCTTTGCCTTGAGCTTTTTATTTTTCTCTTTCTTCTTTTCCAAGTCCAAGCACTTGATCATCACCATGGTCACACCATCATCATGATCATCACCATTTGCTTCACCACTTGGAGTGTGCCACCTATCTCATAATCACTTAGATAAACTAGGTTAGCACTTAGGATTTCATCAATTCACCAAAACCAAACTAGAGCCTTCATCGGGGTGGAGTCTCCATAGAACATGGGCCGCATGCAATGTGCATGTAATCTAACCTTATTAAGCATGGGGCCCAATCAAGTTGACATTAGCTATGTTAGAGCAACTCCAACAGAAGAGCCATCCATGTTGTGTAATCTATATTTGACTATTTTGGGAAGAAAAGAGAGTGCAACAGCTATTGTATCCGACTTTCTAAAATATCAAGCCATCTATCCCAGAATTCTCGCATGGTAAATATATCTTGCATGTGCCGCTAGCCATCTGCCTCACCATACTAGAAAGGCTGTTGGAGTTTCTATTTTTTTGTGGGGATTTCTATTTTAGAGATTGGCTAAATTATGGATTTAGCCATCTATTTTTACCAACCCTCTTGGAGTTGCTCTTACATCGCACAATGGTGAGAGAAATAAAGATCGGGCCCACTCTACAAAAGAAATCAGTTTTTTCTAACCTCCTATCAAGTGTCAACTCCATCCTTCATGCAAGAGTGGGCAATCAGAGAGAAGAGAGATTCATCGATTGTTTTTACGATATAATGATATATAGCGGGCGTCCGGATGGGGATGGATGCACCCGAACCGCGTCGAACCCGATCCACCCATCCCGCATGCTATCTCCGCACTCATCGTTACCTTTCCTCTCTCACTCCCACAGCGCTCCTCCCATTTTACTGCGCTGCCCAGCCCGCCTGCCGAGACGGACACTGTGCGGCCAACTTGCTACCGTCCTACGCTGGGGCATGCCATGGGAAAGGCCCCACCTACGGCAGAGATGGATCCTCGTCCCTGCAGCCCAGCTCGTCCCATTGGACGAGTGACCCGAAACTGTCGCCTTCTTATCGTCTCATAATCTACTTCCTCTTCTTCTTCCTCCTCTTCCTCATCCGAACCCTGACGCCGCTATCCTCGGTTCAGCCTCGCCCACTACTTCACCCACCACCTTGCCTTCTTATCGTCCTTCTCCTTCTTCCTCTTCTCATCTGTGGCATGGTTCACCGCCCTCACAGCCGCATGCTCTGGCAGCAGTGTGATGGAGGCCCAAAATCCCAACCCCACCGATAGATCGACGAAGCCCACGTCCAGCTACATCGCAAGATGTCCTGGGATCAGGAACATGGCGTTGGACTCTTCTATCACCTCCTTGATGCACTGCGCGACCTCGCTGTGGTGGAGCGGACCCTAGGCGAGCACCGTCCCATTGAGCTATGCGTCGGGCATCATCCCGTACAGTAGGAGGGCACACGCCTTCAGCGGTGCCACCCTCCTCGCGTGATATGCCCTGATGACACCAGCCCTACGAAGGCCATGGCTCTTTAGGAACATGATGGCATCAAGGATATCGCGCATCCTCTTCTTTTCCTTCTTGGGAGGTCCCCACGACCACACCTACGGCGCCTCTTCGATGAGGTGTCCAGTGAAGTCCGGCAAGGGGGCGGCGGCATCGTTCTTCATGTAGAACCACTATGCATGCCACCCCTTGTTGGACCTCATCAGCTAGCAGGGCATGTACTTGGTGGACCGCTGCCCCTAGAGGTGGATGCCCATGCAGCCCATCGGCACTGGGAGGTCCCCAGCTCTATCCATCTTCTTAAGCAGGGAAACAGAGAAGAAGTACCTCCATAGTTCAAAGTGGGGTTCGATCCCTAGGTACCCCTCACAAAATGCGATGAAGGCCACGATGTGCTGGATCCCATTGGGGTTCAGATGCTGCAGCTCAATCTGGTAGTGGTGCAGCAGTACTCGGAAGAATGGATGGGGGGAATCGTGAGCCCGCGCTCATGGAAGGGCGCGAAGGACACAATGTAGCCATCGGGCGGCGCTGGTGCCTCCTTGCGACTGGGCACGAGCCACTCTGCCGCATCAGTCCTCCCATGGAGAAGACCGCACTTGATGAGGACCGAGAGCTACGCTAGCGGAGGAAGAGCGAAGGCAATAGGTCCGAACGCTGGTGGCAGAGAAGCAGAGAAGGCGAGGTTGTGGTTAGGCGTATCACATGATGAAGGGAAAGGCCGCTATTTATAAGGAAAGGTGAAGCAAGAGGCGAACCGTCCACCTAGATCTACATGCCCACCACGCCTCGTCACATCGCCTCTCCGAGAAACATGCGCACATGACCTTCAGCCGCTCCCTCGAAGGATGCGTTGGATGATCGTTCGCCCCATTCGATGGGTCGAGAACTGCCATAGGTAAGGAGGGATATGGAGCTGAAAACCCTCCCACGGCCCATTCAGGCCTAGGAGTTCGAAGGTTGGCCCATCGATGGGTTCACAACCGCTCCGAGGTGCCTTTAGATTGAGGGGTGGAAAGGGATGGGCCCGCTAGCGGCCAGTACCCAGGCACACAAGCACCATAGGCATCCTAGCCCACGTTCGAGTCTTGGTCGGTTCACAGTCCATGGTTTTTCCTCGAAGAAAGGCAGCGAGCCCTTGGGACCGGTCGAACGAACCCAAGAACTATATGGATTGGCCACCAAGAATCTAAAGTCGGTCACCAGCTAACCCATGCCAGATGCATGCAAATGGGAAGATTGGGCCCCACTCGGACTAGCCCGTTAGCAGCTCACCGAGCATCGTGATTTGTCCATCGAGGAAAACATGGCACGGCTCAACCCCTCTGTTTTATCGAAAAAACGCTTGAGGGAGGACGATCACAAGATGAGCTGACCCCTCGACTAGACCCCTGCTATGGGCGGGGGCTCGAGGGAAATTGGACTCGTAAGAAGACCGAATACGCGGTCACATGACGATGGCGGATTGATCGGATCCTAGGGAGGGATCGGAATTATGGGAAATCTTTTCTGGCCCCCCGAATCCCGTAGCTACATGTTCCCAAGGAGTCCAATCACGATAGAAAGGAATCGCAACCCTACCAAGACACCCTGTGGTCTATGAAGGGAGACCGAGGCCCTAGAGTCCTCCCGCCTGAAAAAAGCCTCCAAAGGAGTATTCTACTCCTCCGTAGGCTCGGGGGCTACTATCGGGCTACGAACATTAATTCGCCCGGATGGTCCAAGATGTATTTAAGGTCTCGCCCAACCCCGAGGGTGCGGGCTTAGTCTTGCTCGACCCCGAGGGCACGAGCCCCATCTCACCAGATCCCTCGGGCGCAGGCTCCGTCTCACCCGACCCGTCGGGCGCGAGTCCCGTCTCACCAAACCCGTCGGGCGTGGGCCCTGTCTCGCCAGACCCCTCGAGCGTAGGCCCCATCTCACCCGACCCTAAGGGTGCAGGCTCTGTCTCGCTTGACCCCTCAGGCGCGGTGAAAGGTCCTAATGGCTAGAGGGGGGGTGAATAGCCTAATAAAAATTTCTACAACAACACTTAACAAACCGGTTAAACAATTATGAGGCGAAGCAAGTGTTGCACTAGCCTACTAAAAATGCAAGCCACCTACCACAATTCTAGTTTATATAGTTTCTATCCATACAATAGCTATGTCACTATACTAAGTTAGTGTGCTCTCAAAGGCTAACTAAAGAGCCACACTAACCAAACTAACAAGCTCTCACAACTAGCTACACTAAAGACCTTGACAACTAGTTTGCGGTAATGTAAAGAGAGTGAGTAATTTGTTTATATCGTCATGTCGAGGAAGGAGCCAATCAATCACAAGAATGAATACCAATGAAGACCAATCACCTCGAAATCAAATGATGAACATAATAATTTTTACCGAGGTTCACTTGCTTACCGGTAGCCTACTCCTTGTTGTGGCGATTCACTCACTTGGAGGTTCACGCACTAATTGGCATCACATGACAAACCCTCAATAGGGTGCCACACAACCAACACAAGATGAGGATCACAAAAGCCACGAGCAATCCACTAGAGTACCTTTTGGATCTCTGCCGGGGAAAGGTCAAGAACCCCTCACAATCACCACGATCGGAGCCGGAGACAATCACCAACCTTCGCTCGACGATCCTCGCTGCTCCAAGCCATCTAGGTGGCGGCAACCACCAAGAGTAACAAGCGAATCCCGCAGTGAAACACAAACACCAAGTGCCTCTAGATGCAAACACTCAAGCAATGCACTTGGATTCTCTCCCAATCTCACAAAGATGATGAATCAATGATGGAGATGAGTGGGAGGGCTTTGGCTAAGCTCACAAGGTTGCTATGTCAATGCAAATGGCCAAGAGTGTGAGCTTGAGCCGGCCATGGGGCTTAAATAGAAGCCCCCATGAAATAGAGCCGTTGTACCCCTTCACTGGGCACAACACGGGGTGACCGGACGCTCCGGTCATATCGACTGGATGCTGGACCTCTGTGTCCAGTCACGCGATGCGTGCCACATGTCCCCTATCTTCAAATGTTGAGCGCCTAATCCCAACGGTCAAGTGATGACCGGACACGCTGCTGCGAAGTTACCGGACACTAGACCTCAGCGTCTAGTCGTTTCTAGTAAGCATCCAGAAACGATTTTTCACGACCAGACGCGTCCGGTCATGCTCGACCGAACTCACCCAGCGTCCGGTCACATGGTGACTCTTCTGTGCGCTGCCACATTAGCCATACTGGACGCACCCTGTCAGCGTCCGGCCACCAAGTGACCCAACGTCCGATCGAAGACCGACGCCAGCATCTTTGTTGTATCATTGACCGGACCCACCGGTCCCACTAAGACCAGTGTCTGGTCACTGCGTGACTAGCGTGACTAACTCCTTTTCAACTCTATCTTCTTCACCCTTACTCAAATGTGCCAACCACCAAGTGTATCTCCTTGTGCACATGTGTTAGCTTATTTTCACAAACATTTTCAAGGGTGTTAGCACTCCACTAGATCCTAAATGCATATGCAATGAGTTAGAGTATCTAGTGGCACTTTGACAACCGCATTTTGATACGAGTTTCACCCCTCTTAATAGTACGGCTATCGATCCTAAATATGATCACACTCACTAAGTGTCTTGATCACCAAAACAAAATGGCTCCTACCATTTATACCTTTGCCTTGAGCCTTTTGTTTTTCTATTTCTTCTTTTCAAGTACAAGCACTTGATCATCATCATCATGATCTTCACAATTTCTTCATCACTTGAAGTAGTGCCACCTATCTCATAATCACTTTGATAAACTAGGTTAGCACTTAGGGTTTCATCAATTCACCAAAACCAAACTAGAGCTTTCACACGGGCTCCGTCTCGCCCGACGGGGATCCATACCGCCTCCAACCACTACGGGTCTAAGAGTACGACCCTAGGGTCAAACTTCTAACACTGGGTGGGAAGCGGGCACATCTCGACGTGACCCGTGGCCATGATGGACCATACCTGGGGGCTCACATCGCCAACAGTGTTGGGCGTGCAGGCGCTGTGCTGCCGAATCCTTGTAAGGCTTCTGATAGGAGTACCTGTTGACCACGCTGCCCGCCAAAATGGAGTGGAGCGCCGCGACCGGCTGATAACGCCTGCGTATAGCGCCAGTGACGAATAGGGCTGCGACGTTGAGTTGTCCCCATCATCATCTATAGGACCGATGGGACTCGTATAAAGGAGATGAAGGACGCCGCGACCTGGAGGCCTTCTTCTCCCTTGCTTTTCTTCTTTTCTCTCTCTATAACCTGCACCCTCCCCTTCACCTATAAAAAGAGAAAGCAGGACGCCCTATGGACGGAGAGGGGCATGAGCACACGGCTGAACAAGCTCAACAAGACTCCACTCTGTTCAATCTTTTCACCAGAGACTTGGGACCTTCTCCCTCTCTCGCCCATTTGTAACCCCTACTACAAACTAGTGCCGGTAACATGAGCAGCAGCAGACTGGATGTAGGGACATTCTGCTCGAACCAATATAAATCCTTGTGTCCTCCGAGCACACCATCCAGGCCAGACGCGCAGATACAAATTTACTAGCTGGTGGTTCAAAACACCGACACCAGGAGGTTGGAAGGACCAGTCACAGACTCGAGTTGCAAGTGTCATATATATGTGGCGGAAGGCGGCCAAGGTCATAGGTGTAGTAGGGCTTGGCGTATGTGTGGTTGTTGTTTGGGCGACGAGTGTCCACAAAGTTGGCAAGGAAGCCGGCGCGGGAGAGGTGGGCCAGCAGAAGTGCTTTGCCATGGTGTCCGACATGGTGTCTGATGGCAGCTAGAGGTGATGCTTGGTATTCTACTATCTTGATGAGGTGGCTTGGTTGGTAGGAGCTGCAATGTGAGCAGATCTTGGTGGTGGCGGTCGGCCTGGCCATCCAGAGACAGTTGCTCATGTATCGCCTTGACATCTTGTAGTGGACTGTGGTGGCTAGCCTTGCATGGCAAGGGTTAGTCTGGTGTGGGGCAGCGTTGATAGGCAGTGCAAATGTAGGCGATGGGGAGATGACTACATGATTTGAGGGGTCGCGACGGTTAGCCCTACATGGCATCGGTTGGCTCAGTGTGAGACATCATCGACAGTGATGGCGTAGGCGGTGACGATGGTGTGTTGACTTGCTACATTGATGTCCAATGATGTTCCTGCATGGGGCTTCCGGGAGTAAGCTGCTTGTGGAGCGTTTGTCTTTGCTCATGTGGAGTAGTCAATGCGTTGGTGTTTTGCGGTGCATGTTGAGGTTCTAGTACAACCGACCGTTGTCGTTGATAGTTAAGATAGTTGTGTTCAATCGTTAGTGTAGATGTGTTGTCTTTAGTTGCTGTTGTTATATAGCACCCTTTAGAGTCAACGTTGGTGTTTACCTGGGTTCTTTTTCTTTTTATAATATATATATAATCGGCCAAAGAGCTAACTGGTTCTTAAAAAAAAGAAAAGAGAATAATATTCTAACTTCACAAAAAAAAGTACGGTTTTTTGTTTAAAGTGTTCCCGGCAGCGGAATGATTTGGAACACCGTTGGAGCAATCTCAATCCAGGTGCACAGTGAGATGCAGTTCGAGTTGTTGGGACCGAACACGGGGAAGTTGGAGAACTCATTAACATCCCTTTCGTTTGCACAGTGAGATGCAGTTCGATTTGTTGGAACCGAACACGGGCAAGTTGGAGAACTCATTAACATCCCTTTCGTTTCCATGCGCAAGTTGGAGAACTCATTAACATCCTTTCGTTTACATCATGGCATGCAGACAATCATAACACATTTACATGCCATAAAAGGAGTATACCAACGACAACGAAGCGAGGTCGTAAGACACAAATGGATTTATCTATGGACACCGAAACTCAAGGTTGTTGCTTATTTGTATGTCGTCATCCGCATCCTGCTATGATATATGGTACAAACCAAACACGCTCAGTTCTTGTGCTCATTCGACCGCTCTCTACGCTGGCATAAGGATCAATGATAACATTAATCACTGCTGGTTTCCTGGCACGGAACGATTCTGAAAGGGCAGATTTGAGCTCGTCTGGTGTCTCCACAAGATAACCTTTCCCTCCAAAAGCTTCCATCATTTTATGGTAGCCAGCTGCTGGAACAAAAGAAGTTGGGGCAGGGTCATCTTTGTAGGGTCCGGTTATCTCATCAGGGCTTCTCCGGTCACCGCCGTAGACACCGTTGTTGTTGAAAACAATTACAACAACAGGCAGCTGGTACCTAACTAATGTCTGTAAAATGGAAAAGCAACTAATTAGGTATCTCTATCTGGTACAATGTGGCAAAATGAAATGATAAACATATGGTACAACCAGTTTAGGGAAAGATAGTTTAAGGGGCCCAATTACTAGAAAAGCAAGAAAAGCAAGGAAAATAAAAACAGATCATGTAATCCAAGTTGATAGGGAAATAACTAGAAGTTACAAGAAATGAAAATGACATACAAAAATTAACTAGTAAAGTTGACCTAATTAAACAGAGGATTGGTACTTCCTAGTCAATCAGGCATAGACTTTCAAACAGTCTATGGAGTTTTACCACTTATCCCATATATCAACCACAGTGAAATCCTAAATCTGGGCTAATTAGATGGCTATGGCATAACTGTGTGCAGCTAGTCCATCAAGGGTTAATTAAGCAAGCAAATGATAAGATTCAAATATAGTACTTTACACACTTCCATCAAATTGTTTGATCCAAACATCTGCAGTTCGCATATCCTACTATTTTGATTAGTACACCACCATACACATATTGTAAAACTGAAATAGAATACTCCTGCCTCCTAGTATAAGAATTGAGACTAACAAGTAACACCTACAACTCAGAGTGGCATCACCAATAACCCTTATAATGAGTAAAAATGTAAAATAATAAGTATAATAAGTAAGGGTATAGACATATTCCGGTTCATTGAGAAGATAACAGATAAAGTCAAAAGATGACCCAGGGCGAGGAATGGTTTGGCTAGCATTCATCAGATCATATAGAAAAATAATATGCAGTAATCTAAAAAACAACACCATAAAAGCGAAATGATTCCATCATTTAGTTGGCAATACAGATGGATAACTGTCACATAAAACAATGAAATTTTAGGCTTGCTGGAAAATGTATAATCTATGAGTAATGGTCTCCTCTGTGATTCCATATGAAATGCTCATGTTGTGAAGCACCACTGAGATTACAGGTGTACAAATACTACAAAATTAAATATTCATATAGGGTGAACTGTATGGAGCTGGGAGACGTGGTATGCGAAAACAATGAAGTATATATATTGACATATTTATATTGCTGAATGTATGTACAACAACAACAACAACAACAACAACAACATAGTCTTTTAGTCCCAAACAAGTTAAGGTAGGCTAGAGTTGAAACCCACCAAGAGCCCCAAGTCACGGTTCAGGCACTTCAATAGCTGTTTTCTAAGTACTTCTATTCAAACATAGATCTCTAGTTATCACAAGCTTTCAAATCCCTTTTTATTGTCTCCCCCATGTCGATATCGGTCTTCCTCTACCTCTCATCATATTATTAGCTTGTCTTAGGACTCCACAATGCACGGGTGCCTCTGGAGGTCTTCTTTGGACATGGCCAAACCACCTCAACCGATGTTGGACAAGCTTTTCTTCAATTGGTGCTACCTCTAGGCGATCACATATATCATCGTTCCGAACTCGGTCCATTCTTGTGTGACCGCAAATCCATCGCAACATACGCATTTCTGCTGCTGAATGTATGTACACTATAAGAATATATCCTGACGAGGCTGAACCACTAGGATAATTCGATTGCTCCTGGATCAGCCAAAACAGTTGACTGGGCCCATTTGAGGACAATAATCGAACAATAATCCATTTCTGTTGATAAAAGCATTTGCTACCTTGAATACTTGTAGTAATAGTATGAACCAGCACAATTGCAAAAGATGACTCATACACAGTCCTAGGGTAATTATCCTGGGACCATGCAATCTATGCACATCCATTAGATTAATTTTCTATTTGTCATTGTTGGTCCCTCGGCTGATATTGAGAACAGCTCACACACACAGCACAAGTCCAGTGCTGGTCGAAAGCTCTGCTTCTAGATGTGGCAAACTGAACGGCTCTTTTGTATTGCCTTAGGTGTGATATATATGCAAGTGCTAGTACCTCTACCAGGTGCATAGTTGTTGGTGAGTACACCAACTACCTACTCCTAAGGTACACCAACTACTCCTAGTACTAGCAGTACAAAGCTTAGATTAGCCCACTACCAAGACATGGCTGATGTAATAGTAACCAACTAATGTACTAGAGGTAGCCTATTGTCATACTGCTACAACAGTAGAGACTGGACAGCCGAGCTGACCAAATGCCAACTCTACTGCAGCAAGAGAGAGAGAGAGAGATCAACAGCAGATTATGTCTTATAATTCTTCTCCTAATCCTGTTGCTAACCCGATGCCTTGACCTCATTCATGCCAATCATCTTCCTCAGCTCCATGAACCGCAGGCGCCCGAGTGACTTGGTGAGGATGTCAGCGAGCTGTCTGCCGGTCTCGACGAACTCGATGACGATTTGTCCTCCATCGATGCAGTCCTGGAGGAAGTAGAACTTGATGTCAATGTGCTTGCTCCGGTCGTAGAGGACATGGTTCTTGGCGAGGGCGATGGCGAGCTGGTTGTCCACCATCAGAGCTGGCAGGTGAGCTTCCTCGCCGGTCAGCTCGCCCAGCAGCCAGCGTAGCCAGACAGCCTAGCACGCCTCCGTGGCTGTGCGCCGTACTCCGCCTCGCACGTTGACAGCGCCACAATCTTTTGCTTCGGCGACTGCCAAGCAAGGGGGGCGCTCCAAGGAAGACGAGCACGCTGGAGGTGCTCCGTCGCCCGTCGATGTCGTCCACCATGTCTATGTCGTTGAAAACAGTGAGCTCTGGCTCACCTTCCTTTGCCTTGGGGGTGCCTCACTGAAGACCGTGAGCCGTATCCCACCCTTGTCGCCACTCTTGGGGAAGATGATCGCTTGATCGAGTGTCCCCTTGACGTAGCGTAGCAGCCCCTTCACCGCCATCCAGTGTCCTCGCGCGGGTCCTCCATGAAGCGACTGACATACCCGACTGCTAACGTGATGTCCGGACGACTATACGTGAGGTAGCGCAGCTCGCCGACGATACTCCGATAGCGCGTCGCATCCACCTTTGCCGCCATGTTGTGCTTCGACAGCTTCAGCTGCTCCTCCATTGGAGTTGCGCACGGCTTGCACTCCGCCATGCCGCTGCGCTCCAGCAACTTCTCCGCATAGGTGCGCTGGCCCAGGGAGATGTGCTCCTTCCCCTGCCTCACCCCAATGCCGAGGTAGTACGAGAGCGCACCGAGATCGCTCATTTTGAAACGAGCAGCCATCTTGTGCTTGAAGCCGTCGATGTCCTCCGCCCACGCTCCAGTGATGATCAAGTCATCCACATACACGCCGACGACGAGCTCCTTCCCCCGTCGCCGTGTGTACAGCACGTGCTCTGTGGTGCAGCGATTGAATCCAAGCTCGCCCAAGGTGGCATCGAGCTTGGCGTTCCACGCCCGAGGGGCCTGTCGCAACCCGTAGAGCACCTTGCGCATCTTGAGCACCTTGTGCTCAGCGCCCTTGATGGCGAAGCCCAGAGCTTGCTTGATGAAGACCATCTCCGTGAGCTCGCTGTTGAGGAACGTAGACTTGACATCGAGGCGGTGGACGCGCCAATCCTTTGCTGCTGCCATGGCCAACAGCAAGCGAACGGACTCCATTCACGCCACCGGAGCACATACTTCCTTGAAGTCGATGCCCTCACGCTGCACGAAGCCGCGGGCGACGAGTCGAGCCTTGTACTTGACAATGGCACCGCGCTCGTCCTGCTTCACCTTGTAGACTCACTTCAATGCGATCGGCCTATAGCCCATCGGTGGATCCACCAGCTCCCATGTCCCGTTGTCCTCGATGGCCTTCATCTATTCCAACATCGCCCGACACCAATTGTCGTTGCGTTCAGCCACTACAAACGTCGGTGGCTCCTCTGCACTAACAAGGAGTAGCTCTGGGTCATCGAGAAAACGACTGGCCAACCCAGGAGCTCCCTCTTCGTCGACGATGTTGTCCACCCAGCTGAACCGGACCTCCTCGCCATCGTGGAAAGCGTCCACATACTCGTCGATGTCGATGGGTGGAGAGGTGAACTCGATCGGTAGTCCATGGCCTCCCTGTTCTGTCAAAGTGGTTGGCATCGCTGCTAAACCGCTTGGAACCACTGCCAAAGTGGTCGGCATCGTTGCTGGACCGCTCGGCACCACTACCGGAGTGGTCGGATCCACTGCTGGAGCGGTCGACACCACTCTTGGAGTGGTCGGCTCCACTGCTGGAGCGCTCGGCACTGCTGCTGAAGTGCTCGGCACCCCCTCTGGAGTGGTCGGCATTGCTGCTGGACCACTCAGCACCACTCCTGGGGTGGTTGGCACCTCTTTTCCAGCGTCTCCACCACCGTGGATGACTAAGTGTTCGACGACGAAGGTGCTGGTCAAGCTACCAGCTTCCCCCATGCCCGGACCCTCCCAGTCCTAGGCCGCCATCTCATCGAACACCACATCCATAGAGATCACCACCTTGCCTCTCTTGGGGCCATAGAGCCAGATACGTCTTGGTGCCCTCCTCGTAGCCCAAGAACACCATCGGCGTGCTCCTGTCTTCTAGCTTACCGAGGTGAGGCTTGGTGTTCTTCACATGGCCAACATAGCCAAATGTCCTGAGGAAGGACACATTTGGCTTGCGTCCATGCCAAGCCTCGAATGGCGTCTTGCCCTTCAGGGCCATGGTGGGCGTGCGGTTGAGGATGAACACCGCCATGATCACCGCCTCTCCCTAGAACTTTGCCGGCATGCTTTTGGCCTTCATCATGGATCGAGCCATGCCGACCACCGTCTGGTTCTGCCACTCCACCATGCCATTCTGCTATGGTGAGTACGACGCGGTGTGGTGTCGCACCACACCCTGATCCGCGTAGTACGTAGTGAACTCCATCGAAGTGAATCCGCCACCGCAATCAGTCCGCAGCAAGCGCAGCTTCTTGCCGCTCTCCGCCTCCGCATGCGCCATGAACTTCTTGACCACTTCCGTTGTCTTGGTCTTGCTGGTTAGAAGCTATAGCCACATGAACCGGCTACAGTCATCCACCAGCAAGATGAAGTACTTGCGCCCGCCGTGCGTCGCCGGCGTGATCGGCCCGTAGAGGTCACCATGGACCAACTCGAGGGCCTCTACCGCGCGGTACTTCACCGTCTTCGAGAACAACAGTCTTCTTTGCTTCCCGACCAATCAGCTGTCACACAGCTCGCCTGCGTGCTCGATATGAGGTAGCCCAGTCACCATCTTCTTTAGATGACCAAAAGCGTTGAAGCTGAGATGGCCATACCAGGCATGACACAGCCACGGCTCCTCCATGTGCCGTGCAGCCAAGTAGATGCGCTGCTCCACCTTCAAGTTGAGCAGGTACAGCCAGTTCGAGGACCTCTTCACCTTGGCAAGAAACCGCTGCTTCTGGTCCCTGATCCTGAGGACGCCATCCTTGATTAGTACCTCGCTGCCTCGCTCATCTAGCTGGCCAATGCTGATGATGCTTGAACACAACTGCGAGATATAATATACATCCATCAGTGCGTGGTGCTCGCCGTTCTAGCACCTGAAGATGATGGTGTCGTGCCTCAGATCGCCACCATTGAGCCATCACCAAACTTCACCGTGCCGGTCACGTTGCCGTCGAGCTCAAAGAAGGCTTCATTGGAGCACGTCATGTGGTTGCTGGCACCAAAGTCTAGGTACCACCGCTGCACCTGCTCGCCGCCCACACGTCTGAGGTGAAATTGGGCACGTGGTTCATCGAGGTTGATAGCCTTCAGAGCCTTACCGTGCCCTTCCACTGCCATCACCTCTCCCTTCTCCTTGGCCTCAACGTCGTGCAGTGCACAGAACGTCATCATCAGGAGAGTAGCCTCATCATCCTCATCAGCCTACGCTAAATGAGCCTCAGTCTTCTTCTCCTGCTTGCGATTTGGGCACTCCTTTGTGCAATGGCCCGTCTTCCCATAGCGCCGGTAGGCGTTGGGGTCGACATTCTTTTTCTTCTTTTCCGAAGAAGCCTTGCCGTGGCACTTGCCATCGCCACCGCGGCTGGAGGAGGCTTCCCTGGACTTCTTCTCCTTTATTCGGGCAGTCCACTCCTCCTCTGTCAGCAGCAACTTGCCGTTGTCCATCGTTGCTGTGGCCTGCTCCATGCGCTCATCCACCACCCATAGACCGCCTGTCACATCCTTAATGGAGAGGGTGAATAAGTCTAGCATCGTCTCTATGGAGAGAGCGATCTAGATGTACTTCACTGACATGGAGTGGGGGTACTTGGAAACCGCCTCTTCTTCATCGATGGTGATGCCATGGCTCCTTAGCTTGTTGATGAGCGACTGTAGGCGGAGGAAGAAGTCCTCCACCGACTCACCATCCTTTAACTTGAGGTTGGCGTACTCCTGCTTCAGCAGCTGGCCCGTCGCCTTCTTTGCGCGGTCGGAGCCGACGCGTATCGCTTCAATGGCCTCCCATGCCTCCTTAGCAGAGTTCTTCGTCCCCAACGGCTCCCTGTACTCCATTGGCACAACAGTGAGGATAGCCTCAAACGCTGACATGTCATCTTCTTTGTTGTCGGTGCCCTTGTCAATGGCATTCCAGAGCCATTGGGCTCTGAGCTTGACCTTCATGGTCATCGCCCACTCGTCATAGTTCGTGCGAGTCAGCGTCGGCCAACTGGTGCCACTAACCTCCTGCACCATGCGCACGACGACCTCATGTCGTGGCTAGGCAGCCACAGCAGCGCCGCTGCTGTCGTCCATCTCCGAACTGTCCATCATCGCCAGCGGTTAGTCCGGCGATGGCGCTTGTACGGCTCCGATACCACTTGTTGGTCCTTCGGCTACCCTGCACAGGTAAGCAGTAAGCTTACCAGGACACTCACTCACTATGGCTAGAGGTAGAAGATATTGAGAACAGCTTACACACACAGCACAAGCCCAGCGCTGGTCGAAAGCTCTGCTTCTGGATGTGGCAAACTAAACTGCTCTTTTGTATTGCCTTAGGTGTGATACATATACAAGTGCTAGCACCTCTACCAGATACATAGTCGTTGGTGAGTACACCAACTACCTACTCCTAAGGTACACCAACTACTCCTAGTACTAGCAGTACAAAGTTTAGATCAGCCCACTACCAAGACATGGCTGATGTAATAGCTACCAACTAATATACTAGAGATGGTCTATTGCCATACTGCTACAGCAGTAGAGACTAGGCAGCTGAGTTGACCAAATGTTAACTCTGCTGCAGCAAGAGAGAGATCAGCAGCAGATTATGTCTTACCGTCATGTTATTATGTGTCGTATTAACATCTAGAACATGGCAGCCGCAGCATAGTTCATATAAATAGATGATGGCCTCTGCCAGTATGTTAGTATTATTGACATCAACATAACATGACCCTGGCCTTTTTTTCCAACCTAAAGAGTGTTAATTTCAGCTCACAGCAACATGACAATAGCAGAAAAGTAGAAGAAAATAACATGTTTACACAACTAAACCAAATAAGTACTGAGATTTAAGTAATTAGTCTTTCAAAGTGAAGCTGGCATGTTTGAATTCATACCTCAACCTCCATTGCACTGAATCCAAATCCAGAGTCACCCTCGACAGCAACCACAAGTCTTTCAGGTTCAGCTACTGCAGCTGCAATACAGTACCCCAATCCAACACCCATCGTCCCCCATGTCCCTGCATCCAGTCTTGTCCTCGGTTCATTCTGCACAAGCACAGCCCTGCCAACATCCATGGTGTTCGCCCCTTCTGAGACCACTACCAGACCAGGACTCCCCTCAGCAAGGATCACATCCCGGATTATCCGCAATGGTGTCATGAAATTGAACGGCACAACATCCTTCGCTAGCTGCGCCTCCATCTTAAGAACATTGTCCTTGGCCTACTTCGTGATCATTTCAACCCATGGGTGCGACCTTGCCAAGCAGAATGGATTATCCTTGATCTCCCGGTTGATCAACTCAATTACTCTCTTCGCATCCCCAACAATCCCCACATGTGGCTTCCGGAGCTCAATCTCCCTCCTCCTCGAAGACGTCCATACGGATGAACTTGACATCCTTGGACCACTTGGGTGGCTCGCCAAAGTGATGCAACCAATTAAGACTTGCACCGATGACCAGAGCCACATCGCACTGCCCGATGGCGAGTGAGCGTGCCGCCGTGGCGGAGAGTGGATGTGAGTCAGGCACGACCCCCTTCCCCATTGGCATCGGGAGGAAGGGGATGCTCGTGGTGTCCACCAGCTTCTGAATCGCCTCCTCCGTGCGCGAGTACGCCGCACCCTTCCCAAACACAACCAGAGGCTGCTCCGCATGCCAGAGCAGGTCCGCAGCTTTCTTGATTCCCTCGTCTAGGGACTTGTGCTTCGACGGGGAAGGATCGGATGAGGCCGAATTGGCGGCTGCTATTGGTTGTTGCTATGAGAGCCACGGCCTCGGATTCAGGGAGGGTTTGGTGGAGGACGTCGGACGAGATATCGAGGTAGCACCCTCCGGGGCGACCAGAGACGGTGGTGGCGAGGGCCTGGAAGACAAGGCGCGGGATGTCGGCAATGGTTGTGGCCTTGACGGCGAGCTTGGAGAAGGGCTTGGTGGCGGCGATCTGGTCGAGCTCCTGGAAGTCACCCCTGCCGGCGTCGGCCTGGTCACAGGATCCGGAGACCATGAGGAGCGGCCAGGCATTGGCGGTGGCGTGGGATAGGCCCACGAGGCCGTGGATGCATCCCGGGCCGGAGACGGTGAGGAGGACGCCGGGGAGCCCGTGAGGAAGCCATAGGCGGTGGCGTACCCCACAGACTGCTCGTTGCAGAAGGCAAGGAAGCGGACCTCGGCCACTGCGGCGCGGTACGCGAGAGAGGTGATGGGGATGCCCACCACCCTGAACATGTGCCGCGTGCCCACCGCGGCCAGCGCGCGCCCCGCGAGCGCGCTGCCATCCACCGTCGCGGTGGCTGCGGAGTCAAGGCCATCCTTTGCTCTGATGCCGCTCTGGGGTGTGGTTCGGTAGTTGATGAGCTGAGCTGGTGCGCTTCTTGACTTCTGGTGTTTGTTGCTTCGGGAGTCCGGTGTTTGTTGCTTTGGGAGTGCGGTGCCCCGAGCACGGAGTGTGCGATGGTTATAAGGGCGTGCGGCAGGACGGCGGCGGGGCAGATGACACCTGCGCGCGGGCAGAGGTGTATGTGGGGTGAAGGCATGAAGCCCTACCCAAGTGATGGAATGGTCTTCGTTTTGTCTTTGCTCGACGCACCGCACAGGCACAGGCACATGCACAGGCGCAAGCGCAACGGGGCAGCTCGCACACTGGTTTTTTTTTTTGTTTTTTTAGCCCTTTTTTTTTAAAAAAATTCCACAAATATGCCCCTGAATGTATGCTTTTTAAAATCTAGACCCTTAACTCGGCGCCATCGTTGGTGGCGCCGAGCTTACATGTCTCGGCGCCATAGATTTTGGCGCCTAGGTCTTGGGCTCGGCGCTGACGTGGCGGTGACTTAGCAGGCACCTTGGTGCCATAGATCTTGGCGCCAAGCTCTACGGCGTAGATCTTGGCGCCAAGCTTGGCGCTGTGGTTATTGGCGCCAAGCCTGGCGCCATGGTTATTAGCGTCGAGAACGGCGTCGAGGTGGTGTTTTAACCCGACGCCCAACCTTCCTGTCCGAGGCTTCTTCCTCTTCTTTCTCCTCCCTCTCGGGTTTTTTCTCTCCCCACTTCGTCCTACCTCATGAATCGGCATATTGGATCTTGGAAACTTTGATTTGATCCGTAGATCTTCGAGAGCAAGGTTGTTGGGCACCAAATACTGGGGTACCCAAAGAGGAGGAGCTAATAACTATCAAACATTGATGCTTCCGAACAGACAAGAACGCAACTACACTTCTTGCCCAACGACCGAAGGTTGGCTCCACCTCGCCCGACCCCTGAAGGTTGGCTCCACCTCGCCTGACCCCCGAGGGCTGAACTCCGCCTCGCTCGACGTCTGGGAGCAGACTCCGCCTCGCCCGACGACTGAGGGCTGGCTTCGCCTCATCCGACGTCTAGGAGCAGGCTCCACCTCGCCCGACGTCTTAGGTTGGACTTCGCCTCGGGGCGAACTCCGCCACGTCTCAGGGCGGACTCCACCTCGCCCGACGTCCGGGGCGGACTCCGCCTCGCCCGATGTCTCAGGGCGGACTCCACCTCGCCCGACGTCCGAGGGCGGACTCTGCCTCGCTGCCTCGCCTGACGTCTGGGGGCAGACTCTGCCTCACCCGACATCTCAGGGCGGACTCCACCTCGCCTGACGTCCGGGGGCGAACTCCGCCTCGCCCGATGTCTGGGGGCAGACTCCGCCTCACCATAATTACGCGCGTAGGTAACGCGGGACACTTAAGTCAACCGCAATACCGAGGACCCTACCCTGCACGCCTGTAGAAAAGTACCACCAGGATATGACCAGACGGGCGCTTTAAGCCCTTCCAGGCATGTCAAAGCCCAAACAGTATTGCGGGCGATGACATTTATCCTATAGTGTTATGGGCGCCAACATTTGCCCTCGGACACGAATCCTGACGGAAACATACGACAACCGCTATGGTCTAAGAAGGAAACTCATGTCATCTACACTAATGAACATAGGGCCTCTACGCCATCTGCTCCCCATAGGGTCACGGCTCGGCACCCTGGTGCGTTGCGCTGCCCGTCAGGGCGGGACAGGATGTGACCACTTACTGAACGAAGCCAGAGAATGGCCCTATTAGGATCAGCAAATGTGCTATCCCTGGCACCGTCTGCCATGTCAGCAGGATTGGCTTAGAGGAAAAGGAAGACACGGCACCTTCGAAGGGCCTTCTTGGCCTTTGGTTCTTTTTCTTTCTCCCATTCTGTAATCCCTACTCCCCCTTGATCTATAAAAGGGAAGGCAGGGCACCCCACTAAGGGGGGTGATTGACTCATGGATCGATTCAACACATCATGCACCACTTCACACATAGCTGAGCAGCTTCGAGGCTCTTAGTACCCATTCAACCTTTCCATCTGAGACTTGAGACCTGTCCCTCTCTCGACCGTTTGTACCCCCTACTATGAATCTTTTTACTGCTAATAACACAAGCAGCAGCCGCAAACTAGACGTAGGGACATTCTGCCTGAACCAGTATAAACCTTGTTTCTTTTAGCACACCATCCAGGCCCAACGCGTAACAAATACAAATTTGCTAGTTGGTGTTTACTCGAAACACCGACAGTTGGCGCTCTAGGTAGGGGACCTTTGCGCGTTCTGACGTTAAACATCAGGCCACGGATGGCTAGCCACGAAATCAGCTAGGTCCTGGGTGCACACGTGCGCTTCGGTGACCTGGACTTCATCGTCATGGTGGGAGGAGAGTTGGCATTGGCTCACGCTGCCATCCAATCTCTCCCCTCCATCGGCCTCAACTATGAGAGGCTTGAGCGCTAGCTCGGTTTCTCCCTGGGACCCTAGCAGTCCAGGGAGGACCAGCGCCGCCTCACCCTTTCTGACGCCAATGACATGGCATGGTTTGCCAGAGGAGGATCCCTCTCTCCGGAACACCACATACGGAGCGCCCCAACAGTGCTTCTGTTCGGTCTCCACAATGCTGCGGCGACCGTTAGCCACTTTGTGGCACGATGCATGGTCCTGCCGCCCGCAAACAAGGAGTATGTGGGGGTGATCGAACACGTCATGGAATCTCTCCACAACCTCCTCACAGAGGAGCCGGGGTCGTCCTCTGGCTCTAACTCCAGCAGGGGGAGCCATCACCCCTCCCAGGAATGCTTCATGATGGGTACCCCCAAGGGACACATTGAAAGCATCCCTAGGGAGGAGGCTACCCTGGTGGACAACCTCAGCAACAAGGCCAAAGGGGAGACAGCGGCCCCACCTCGCATGGGGGTGGAGCAGCTGAGAGCCCGACATCAGGAAATCGAGGAAACGCGACTCCAAGTTGCGCAGGAATGCGCGGAGCTCGATCGGGAAATCAAACTCCACGGAGACGGTGGGCGCGCCCGTGCCATGGCCCGCGACGTGAACCGAAGGATCATCACCGACAATGAAAACCTCCCTCGTTTCGCATGGGCAAGCCAGAACATCGCCACCATGATGGCCTTGCTCCATGGCCTTCTAGAGGCCACGACGCCTGAGGATCGTCGTGCCCACCGTGAGATTTGCACGCTGCTCGAGCGTGCGGCAGCGCAGCAGGCCGAAAGCTCGTTGTCTCGGTGACATGAGCTCGACCCCAGCTAGCGCACGCCCTTGGAGCACCCCGGTAGGGACATGTCGGTTCACCAAGGACCACAAGGAAGTAGGCATCACATGGCGGTCCTGGTGCATCAACGTCTCAGACGCAATCGTGACGCATGCGACACCCTCGACGCCCATAGACATGCCCACGGCGACCCAAGGGAAGGAGCCAGACGTGGCTACCACCCATGACATGGCTGATGCTACGATAGTGGCGAGGACCAAAGCCCAAGCCCCAGCCTACCGAGGCCTCAGGCCTTCGGCTGACACATTCTCAACGCTGCCTTCCCACCAAGGTACCGACCACCAACCAATATCCCAATGTACTCTGGGGAAACAAACCCCAGACTATGGCTCGAAGACTATCGGCTTGCCTACCAGGCTAGTGGTGTGGATGATGATGATTTCATTATCTGCAACCTTCCACTATTCTTAGCCGATTCGGCATGGACATGGTTGGAACACCAGCCATCCAACAGAATCCAAAGTTGGGCGGACCTGAGGGAGACCTTCGTGGGAAACTTCTAGGGCACATACAAGTACCCTAGAAACCCATGGGACCTCAAGAACTATTGGTATAAGGCTGGAGAAACCCTCCGTGGGTACATCTAGCGCTTCTCCCAGCAGTGCAACGAGCTCCCTAACATCGCCGACCCCGACATTATAGGAGCGTTCCTATCTGAGACCACCTGTGAGTCTCTGGTTCACAAGCTGGGACGTAAGGGCCCACGAACCACCAAGGAGCTCCTAGACATCGCCACCAGCCACGCCTCGGGCGAAGAAGCGATCGGAGCGATCTTTGATCGCCTCGATGGCAAGACAAAGTAGACGAGGACGCCGGCGAAGGTGCCTCCAATTGTTCCGCTAAAAAGAAGAACAAGTAGCAACGGCACGAGGGCTCGCTCATGGCCACCGCTAACCGCAAGGGTGGTCGAAAGCCCACGGAGGGCACTCTGAACCACTTCAAAAAATTACTCAAGGGGCCATGCCCAAACCATGCTTTCCTGGTCAAGCATCTGTACAAGGACTGTAGCCTCATGCGGCGGTTCTTGTTCGAAGGCTCCAACAAAGGGGAGCACGGGAAGGACCCTGCACCCACCATGGACGACACCGAGGAGAAGGACGATGGCTTTCCGACAATGGATGGTTGCCTCATGATCTTTGGAGGATCGGTGGCCTACGACTCCAAACGCCGTTAGAAGGTCACGCGCCGCGAGGTCTATACGACCGAACCTGCCACACCTGCCTTCCTCAGGTGGTCCGAGTCTGCCATAACCTTCGATCGGACCAACCACCCAGAGAGCGTCCCGCATCCGAGAAGATATCTGCTCGTGGTCGACCCGATCATTGGCCCAAAGCGGCTCACCAAAATACTAATGGATGGAGGCAGGGGCCTCAACATCATGTATGCCAAGATGCTCGATGAAATGGGCATCGACCGGACACGCCTCCGCCCAACCCGAGCACCTTTCCACGGCATCGTGCCCGGAAAGCAGACCATGCCGCTTGGGCCGATCGATCTGCCCGTTACCTTTGGGGATCCATCCAATTATAGAACAGAAACCCTCACCTTCAAGGTGGTCGGTTTCCCCAGAACCTTCCACGCCATCCTAGGACATCCATGCTACACGAAGTTCATGGCCGTCCCCAACTATACATACCACAAGCTAAAAATACCGGGCCCCGGCAGGGTCATCACCATCGGCACCTCCTTCTAGCGCGCCTATGAGTGCGAGGTCGAATGCTGCGGTCACGCCGCAGCAATCGTCGCCTCTGGAGAGCTTGTCGCCATCAAGGAGGAGGTCATCGAAGAAGCACCTGACACCAAGAAGTCGATCGGGTCGTTCGAGCCTGTAGAGGGCTCTAAAGAAGTCCTCATAAACCCTAGGAGCACCGAGGGTAAAGAAGTCCTCATAAACCCTAGGAGCACCGAGGGCTCTAATTAGCTTAAGCGACTATTACTAAGCACAAAGCTCACCCTTAACAAGTAGTCACCTACAACAACACCGCTACACATATCATGCAAAACATGGTGGTAAAGTATTGTTATCTTTTATTTCCTTTTTACTGAGTAGGTGGATATCTCTACAAAACAAGTTTTACTTACATTTAGCAATTTAGTTTTCAAAGGGGTAAACCTTTTGCTAACTATTAACTTGTCATCTATTTCCTTTGGAAACAAACATATAAGGCGAAGCTAATCACACACTATCTTTAAGCACAGCTATTCAAGCGACATGGGACAAGACATTTTGTCTAGCTTCACACAGGGAAGATAGCAACATCATATTGATCACAAGTTACTTAGTATTAGAACAAGGTGAGGGAAGCATATTTATGCACAAGCACAATCATGATGCATGCTCGTCCTATTCGTCCTCACAAAATTGCCAGCCTAAGGCGGCAATCACGTTCTATGTCGGTGGCATAACATGTACTCTCTCGATATATAGCTAGTCGTCAGCTACATTCAATCTACACATTCGTAGTTAGCATACCTGCAGGCAAATTCATTGCAGCCCATCCCCACAAGAGATAAATAAGCACACAATGAAAATAGTAAACTAAGATACTCTCCATATACACATCCCCAGATATATATACTTCGGTATCCATAGCTACCCGGCAGATATACCCACAATTAAGTACCTTCATATATACATGTGTGTAACATGTAAATATTCCAGCAACCATATCTAATTCTCCCCTAGACCGATAGTTGGACGGTCATGCTCTCACAACTCACACTTACCTAGGCGTAGAGGCAATTGATCCATACATTACCATTCAAGTGAATGGCATCCATACAATAGCACGCCGTATGGACGACGAAAGTAAAAATTGCAAAAAGTAAACCCCCACAGTTAGTACTTAGATAGCCACCTAATAGTCCTTAACTGGGCATAAAAGAGGATGTCGCTAGCATAGTTTTGCAAATAAGTTTTGACAAATTTGCCTGTAGCTAAAGTTTTAGTTAAAATAGACTTTTTAAAACCAAAACTTGGCTTTTAAAACTATGTACCTGATAGTATTATGCTTAATCTCGCTCTGATACCAGCTGTGACAGAACCGCCCAATTTATACAAGATCAAGTATGGCTGTCCCCGCTTAACACGTTGACACGCGCATACTCTCACTTATATAAACCCGGTAGTCCGCCGAGTGTCACGCAGGACCTCGGTAAATCAACATCACAACCAAGATCGCGTGATTAAGCAAATACACATCACATACACAGAGTTGCAGCGGAAATAATATTACAAATGGTTTCACAAATAATAGTATAAGTTTGGGTTTAAAAACCGATTAGTGAAAACAACATTTGCTTTCAAAGGATTACATTGATATAAGTTCCAAATACATTGCTAGCATAAGTGACATCCTCAGACAAAAGCATGTAGATGAGAAGTGAATATAGCGTCACCAAGCCCACCGGTGGTTAGCCACCATCCTCAGCAGGTCAAAACCTTACCTGCAACATGGTGGGATAAACCCTGAGTACTCGAATGTACTCAGCTAGACTTACCCGTCATAACCAGAAATAAAATTGACTCCAAGGAGTATGCAATGCTTTATAAGTGGAGGTAGCTTGACAACAATTTGCATAAAAAGCGATTAACTCAATTTTACAATTATAATTCTGTCATCAAGTTAATTATAACTATCCATCTCTAGATTAGCAACTATCCTGTGCCAAACATGTGGTATATCTTTTTAGAGCATACAATAGTAATCATAGCAGGTATTGAAATTCCAAATTCATTCGAACCATCATATTCCATAACACAGTTACTACGATGTTGGAGCTATCCAAGTTTCTCACTATCCGGGAGAGACGGCGATTCGAATCGATTTCAACCAGCTAGGAATTTATTCCTAACACAAACCTAGGCAGACCAGATCAACGGTCACCTTAGGTCACCTTTGGTACAACTCAGGTACACATTTCGCGGGTCCGTACCATGCCGCATAGTCTGGGACACCAGATGCCAAGACGTTCAGGCCTAGCCTGCCCTTGGGCTCAGTCTGATCGCCCCCCGCAAGGAGCGCACAATAGAACGGGTCCCGGCCTGAGTTGAGCTACTCGGCTTCGCAGTCGGAACGAGTTATCCGGCCAGCTAAGTGATAGGCATGCGTTCAATCTTGTCAGAAGTTCCAACAACGGTACGGTCCTTGATCGGTATAGACGGAATCACATGAGTCATCCTACGCATAGACTCCGTCCGGCCTCGATTTTCTTTTACCCCATGGTTCTGTTCCACGATAGCAAATATAGCCAACCGTGCTCCGGTATCCACCTATATCTCGCAGGTGACAGGATATCACCCGACTTCTACCGGTCTAAGCATGGCTAAGCATATATTCGATCCTGGACCTATACCGGTTAAAGGTGTAATATCTGGACAAGGAATTTATATGCATCAAGTGGTTCTATTCAACTCTTATAACCTAATGCATCAATCATAAGTACTTAAGTAATCATTTGTAAAATACTGGGAGACTTAAAATGCTCCGGGGCTTGCCTGGGATCCGACACAAGTCAGTTCAGTTAGCTTGCACCGACTTGGTGACATCTCCGGCCCTAGCACTTGCTTAGTCCTTCCATCTTCGGGATAGATCCACCAAACACCGTCTTCGGGTTTGACTCCAACATCACATCCTTTCCGTGATGCATCTAGCGTACCTAAATGAGATGCAAGATGCATGTGTATGAATGTGATGAATGGTAACACAAGATGCCTCACATAAGCATTCAAGACCAACACAAGATTATGCAAAACATAGACACCAATAGCTATTTAACTAACATCACACAACTAACCATAGAGAGCAAGCACATCAAACATGACACAAGTTTAACGAGGTCACAAGTATCATAACTTGACCATCAACAAGGGCATAAGCCACACTTAGCAACACATGGAGTAAACAACCACAACTAGCATATGTCTATTTCTGGACTGGAAACAACAGCTTCATGTTTGGATCATAACTAGAGTTATACAAATCCAATAGCCATGCAAAAAGACATTCTGGAAAGCTTATGAAATTTTCTACAATTAATCTGTAATCATATTAGCATGATTGTCTAGTTAACTAAGTTGAATATACCCATTTACAGAAACTGGTCTAAACAAGACAGAGAGTACTCAATTCTGTAACCCAACTTTAAACAGGCATAACTCACAAACTACTTGGCCAAATGACACTCAATTTTAACAGCAGATAGATACATGAATTATATACAACTTTCTTATTATCATCTAGGTGTGATTCAAATCCTAACTAGATCAAACACTAGCATCTTTCAGATCTGCTCCGAATACAATCAAAACTTGACCGAAGACTTAAAAGTCATGTAACTCCTAAACTATCAGGCCTATGGTCTTACCCTTTGAACACAAGCAATATTATGAAATTTGCTACAACTTTTGCATTCACTACAACCATATCAAACATCATTTACACCACGAAAATAATTGCACAAGCAAAACTGCAAATGCAGCCCAACAACAGTGGTACAGAAAACTGATAGGAACTTCAGAGAAGCATAACTGGAGTTCTAGACCTCCAACAAACATGAACCATAACTTTTTGAAAATCTTAGGAAGTTACCTACAACTTTATTATTCTCATATTAAGATGATTCTACAGTTATAAGGGTCAATTAATCCAATAATTGCATCTCTGTCTAAAACATAGATAGAAACTGACATGCCACTTTAAACAGCTATAAATGGAGTTATACATGTCCAATAAATGTGGTTCTAGACTTTTTAGAAATCTTAGAAAATTATAAACAACTTTGTTGTAAACACCTAAAGCTAATTATACTATTAAGAAGGCCTTGCAGTAAGAACAAAGAAACCCTCTCTGGTTTTGGGCAGAAACAGCCACAGAGATTTAAGCAAGTATAACTCGAGATCTACTTAGCCAAAAATCATGATATTTAACTTTTTGGAAAGCTTAAGAAAAGTACCACAACTCATGTATTTTCACCAAGTCATGATTCACAACTTAACTGAGCCAATTAATTCAAACATGCAGAACTGTTCAGAGTAAAAGCAAAGCAATACAGGGCATTTGTTATTTTTATAACTCTTAAACTATAGATTCTAAACTCCTGAAATTTTTACCAGACAACAAAAATCACCTTAGTAGCACTCCACAAAAATTTCACATTTATTTGAGCATAAAAATTGCAGTTATGAAAAACACAAGACATGGCAAGTAACAGGAACCTAGCTGCATAGATCTATTTTTACAGCAAAATATTTAAACTAAAACATGCCCTAGTATAGATCTAGTGCATATAGAATTTCACAAGGATTCCAAAAAGTCCTCATTTTCTATTTTACGATTTTTGTACGAATTACTATGAATTTTCAAAGTGGAGCATTCAAATCTGCAAAAATCAGAAAGAAAAGGAATCTAAATCTTGCATCGAGGACCCTGAAGAAAACATATATTAAATACGAACAAATGGATCCTTTTTAGCACTGTTCAACTGAGTCACTGATTCATCACTTAACCCCCTGGAGAACAACAAATTCCTGCGCGTGGTCCTTGGCCTCTCTTCATCCGGCCGGAAGCAGGGCACCTCACCGGAGCTCATGATTCCGGCGGTGGTGGTCGTCGTCGGCGTCGGAGAAGCTGCGGGGGAGCATCCAAGGGTCGGCGTAGATGCGTGGGGCTGCTCATCTAGGCCGGAGGTAGGCCAGGTTGGCCTGGCTACGCGCACAGGTATTCACGGCGACCACGGCACCGGTGGCCGCGCGCTACGGCGGCGAAGGAAGGCCGGGGAGGGGCGCGCGAGGCTAAGAAGAGGGCGGCGGAGCCGGTGGCGCACACGGATGGACACGAGGGAGCCTAGAGCCAGTGGGGACGCGGCGGCGGCCAGCTCGGCCATGGCGGTTCCATGGCGGATGCGAGAGCGAGAGCTGGGGAGGGAGTGAGTGAGTGCGAGTGACTGAACTGGGCTGCGCGGCGTCTCAGTTAACGCATGCCAGCGCGTGGCGTTGAGGGCCTGGCGTCGGCCAGCTACGGCCATGCAGTGGCCACGCGGCGGCATGTTTCTGCCGCGGTCGGCCATGACCTAGCGCGCGCGGCGTTTAGCAGCGACTGAAAACCGACCTAACGACGCGATTTCAAGTCGTTCAATCTCCTAAGCTGTGGCGATTCAGCGTTTAATTCCTTAATCAAAGTTAGATATCTACCTACCAGCTACAAAGTTGTTTTAGAAATCAAAGACCAATTCTCAATGTATAGAAAGATATAACAGCCCAAAGTTGAGCTCGTCACACTGTCAATGCTAAACACTTGGAAGAATTTGCTAAGTGTTGAAAACAGTGAAAAGTTGATCTTTGTGAGCTAAATTTAAGCATGTTAGGAGCTGAACTAGCCTATGACCCAAAAATAAAAGTTGTTCCTCTCATCAAATACTACAACTTTTCTTTAGTGAACACATCCATGCAAAGTCTCTATGACATAGTTCAAACTAGGTCAAACATACTATATTTAAATGATGACTTATACTTAAACTATGACTTAGCGACCAAATTAGCCCTAGCCATGTATACCAAAGTTGTTCATAATGACACTCTAAACATGTTTAATGTATCCCTAAGGTCACACAAGCACTTTATACATTGGGTACATATTTTACTTTCTAGTTCAACATGCCTATCATCACTTAGGAGCTTAATTATGCAAAGTGATCTACATGAACAATGTTCCATTAGCCATCCTAAGCCTAGCTAAGGTATTTTAGTGACTAACATGACCCACTTGCACTCATTCATACATGATCATAAGTATACACAAAGAAAACATGAAATAACAAAGCATGTTCCATATGTTTCAATATAAAAGCTTATATGTGAATGCCTAATGCTCATGCTCATGCAATGCAAGTCAAATTATGCAAGCCTAACACCTAGGGTGTTACAGCCCTCCCCCCTTATAGGAATCTCGCCCCGAGATTCAGTGCAAAAGACTTTTTAAGGAAAGAGAAACATGTCAACCAGTTTCCAACATCAGTGATAGCATTCGGCTACCTAACTTCGGAGTATCAAAGAGGCTAATTTGGTCATGACACTTTCTGATACTTGCTCTTCGTCGTAAGCTGTTGTCTGAAGAATCTCCTTCGTTGGCGTCCATAAAGCATTGTTACATTGGAAGAAATCCAAGATAACATTGTTCTGCGAGATCTGGTCTTCATAGTTACCAAATAGTCGTTACTTAACTGAAGACTAACTTTCCTACTGGTAACTAATCAGTTGTCCCTCAACACTAAAAAGGTTCCAAATCTTCACTCTTGATAATAAAAATTGTGGTTGAAGCATACAGATGGTCGCCATTGAAGTCAGCAGAAAGGGGTCACACCGAAGAAGGTCGATTGATATTATTGCACCTAAAGATCAAGGCTAAGATAGAAAGCTCATAAGCACTAGGTGACCGATTATAGGACATAATATCTTGGTCCGTTTATCATCCGACTGATAACTTGTCCAACTTAAGTGTTGGATGCATTTCTGATCCAACGGAAATTATATAAGTTGCTCACTAGATGACCGACGTCATTACAGGGACAGTCACGTCGAGTAGAGTCACTTATCTACCACCTCTTGCAGTCTGTTTAGGTTCCTGTTAGTGACCTGTTCTTCAAAGGTTAACCGTTGGATGACTTCAAAAGGAAGTCCTGTTGCATCTAGTTTGACATATAGATCTCTTGACATGATAAGGAGAGATAACCAAGGAAGAGCTCATGTGAGAATAACATATCAGTGCAGTTCTGCAATGGATCATGACTAGAAACCTCGATACCAGCGTGTGCCGAGCAGCACAGCCTTATGTGTGCACCCATAGGAGGCTCTTGGTTTCGTCGCGGCACCGTAGATCGCTAATCGTGGCACCATTACTGAACATACAACCCACAAGAAATCCCACGTGGCACAAATTGGGTTGCATAGGAGCAAGCACTAGGCGAAGGAGGGATAGCAACAAAGGTAGTCACAAGGTTAGGAGTCAACAAGCAGGGGATCCAAAGATCAAAACGCAACACAAGAGAGCATAGCTTAATTGCCAAAGACAACTGAGCATGGGACTTCTTACCGAATTTCCATATACGTCTTGTGTCCACCCAAGTGATTACCAGATAAAGATTAACATGAGATTTGGTCTTGTCGAGTAGCAACATGAGATCAAGACTGATAAATATTCAGAGACTTGAAAGGGTTGGAGACAAAACAAACGAGATGCAAGGGACAGAGCCATTGCACTGACTAGGGATTCAGTTGATAAAGCAATGACAGGATCTGCGAGGATAAGGTTCCAAAGCCAGGGTAGATGGCGATTAGCGTTGCACCAGATCATCTGTAGGAGAAGGAGCAATGAAGCTCGACAAGGATTTTGGAGCAAGGTCCTTCCACACAAGAGTGGGGCAACCACGACACATGCAAGCATTCAAGTGAACTAAACTTGGGCCTAAGGTCAAGCAAAGGCATGGATAAAGGTCTTCATAGCACAACGTTCAATGGCTAGCAACCACGTGTATAGGATCAGGCTCCTAAGAGAGAACTTAATTGAAGATGACAACCATGAGATCATGAAACTTGGACGTTGTTCTAGGATAGCGATCTTCAACACTCGTATGCTTACCGAGGACAAAAAGGTGACAACTACGGCACTACCTAAATAATGAGCATCCGCACCTACATTCTGGTCTTAAGCAAGCATTTCGAAATACTCAATCTAATTAGCTTAAGCGACTATTACTAAGCACAAAGCTCACCCTTAACAAGTAGTCACCTACAACAACACCGCTACACATATCATGCAAAACATGGTGGTAAAGTATTGTTATCTTTTATTTCCTTTTTACTGAGTAGGTGGATATCTCTACAAAACAAGTTTTACTTACATTTAGCAATTTAGTTTTCAAAGGGGTAAACCTTTTGCTAACTATTAACTTGTCATCTATTTCCTTTGGAAACAAACATATAAGGCGAAGCTAATCACACACTATCTTTAAGCACAGCTATTCAAGCGGCATGGGACAAGACATTTTGTCTAGCTTCACACAGGGAAGATAGCAACATCATATTGATCACAAGTTACTTAGTATTAGAACAAGGTGAGGGAAGCATATTTATGCACAAGCACAATCATGATGCATGCTCGTCCTATTCGTCCTCACAAAATTGCCAGCCTAAGGCGGCAATCACGTTCTATGTCGGTGGCATAACATGTACTCTCTCGATATATAGCTAGTCGTCAGCTACATTCAATCTATGCATTCGTAGTTAGCATACCTGCAGGCAAATTCATTGCAGCCCATCCCCACAAGAGATAAATAAGCACACAATGAAAATAGTAAACTAAGATACTCTCCATATACACATCCCCAGATATATATACTTCGGTATCCATAGCTACCCGGCAGATATACCCACAATTAAGTACCTTCATATATACATGTGTGTAACATGTAAATATTCCAGCAACCATATCTAATTCTCCCCTAGACCGATAGTTGGACGGTTATGCTCTCACAACTCACACTTACCTGGGCGTAGAGGCAATTGATCCATACATTACCATTCAAGTGAATGGCATCCATACAATAGCACGCCGTATGGACGATGAAAGTAAAAATTGCAAAAAGTAAACCCCCACAGTTAGTACTTAGATAGCCACCTAATAGTCCTTAACTGGGCATAAAAGAGGATGTCGCTAGCATAGTTTTGCAAATAAGTTTTGACAAATTTGCCTATAGCTAAAGTTTTAGTTAAAATAGACTTTTTAAAACCAAAACTTGGCTTTTAAAACTATGTACCTGACAGTATTATGCTTAATCTCGCTCTGATACCAGCTGTGATAGAACCGCCCAATTTATACAAGATCAAGTATGGCTGTCCCCGCTTAACACGTTGACACGCGCATACTCTCACTTATATAAACCCGGTAGTCCGCCGAGTGTCACGCAGGACCTCGATAAATCAACATCACAACCAAGATCGCGTGATTAAGCAAATACACATCACATACACAGAGTTGCAGCAGAAATAATATTACAAATGGTTTCACAAATAATAGTATAAGTTTGGGTTTAAAAACCGATTAGTGAAAACAACATTTGCTTTCAAAGGATTACATTGATATAAGTTCCAAATACATTGCTAGCATAAGTGACATCCTCAGACAAAAGCATGTAGATGAGAAGTGAATATAGCGTCACCGAGCCCACCGGTGGTTAGCCACCATCCTCAGCAGGTCAAAACCTTACCTGCAATATGGTGGGATAAACCCTGAGTACTCGAATGTACTCAGCTAGACTTACCCATCATAACCAGAAATAAAATTGACTCCAAGGAGTACGCAATGCTTTATAAGTGGAGGTAGCTTGACAACAATTTGTATAAAAAGCGATTAACTCAATTTTACAATTATAATTCTATCATCAAGTTAATTATAACTATCCATCTTTAGATTAGCAACTATCCTGTGCCAAACATGTGGTATATCTTTTTAGAGCATACAATAGTAACCATAGCAGGTATTGAAATTCCAAATTCATTCGAACCATCATATTCCATAACACAGTTACTACGATGTTGGAGCTAGCCAAGTTTCTCACTATCCAGGAGAGACGGCGATTCGAATCGATTTCAACCAGCTGGGAATTTATTCCTAACACAAACCCAGGCAAACCAGATCAACGGTCACCTTAGGTCACCTTTGGTACAACTCAGGTACACATTTCGCGGGTCCGTACTGCGCCGCACAGTCTGGGACACCAGATGCCAGGATGTTCAGGCCTAGCCTGCCCTTGAGCTCAGTCTGATCGCCCCCCGCAAGGAGCGCACAACAGAACGGGTCCCGGCCTGAGTTGAGCTACTTGGCTTCATGGTCGGAACGAGTTATCCGGCCAGCTAAGTGATAGGCATGCGTTCAATCTTGTCAGAAGTTCCAACAATGGTATGGTCCTTGATCGGCATAGACGGAATCACATGAGTCATCCTACGCATAGACTCCGTCCGGCCTCGATTTTCTTTTACCCCATGGTTCTGTTCCACGATAGCAAATATAGCCAACCGTGCTCCGGTATCTACCTATATCTCGCAGGTGACAGGATATCACCTGACTTCTACCGGTCTAAGCATGGCTAAGCATATATTCGATCCTGGACCTATACCGGTTAAAGGTGTAATATCTGGACAAGGAATTTATATGCATCAAGTGGTTCCATTCAACTCTTATAACCTAATGCATCAATCATAAGTACTTAAGTAATCATTTGTAAAATACTGGGAGACTTAAAATGCTCTGGGGCTTGCCTGGGATCCGACACAAGTCAGTTCAGTTAGCTTGCACCGACTTGGTGACATCTCCGGCCCTAGCACTTGCTTAGTCCTTCCATCTTCGGGATAGATCCACCAAACACCGTCTTCGGGTTTGACTCCAACATCACATCCTTTCCGTGATGCATCTAGCATACCTAAATGAGATGCAAGATGCATGTGTATGAATGTGATGAATGGTAACACAAGATGCCTCACATAAGCATTCAAGACCAACACAAGATTATGCAAAACATAGACACCAATAGCTATTTAACTAACATCACACAACTAACCATAGAGAGCAAGCACATCAAGCATGACACAAGTTTAACGAGGTCACAAGTATCATAACTTGACCATCAACAAGGGCATAAGCCACACTTAGCAACACATGGAGTAAACAACCACAACTAGCATATGTCTATTTCTGGACTGGAAACAACAACTTCATGTTTGGATCATAACTAGAGTTATACAAATCCAATAGCCATGCAAAAAGACATTCTGGAAAGCTTATGAAATTTTCTACAATTCATCTTTAATCATATTAGCATTATTCTCTAGTTAACTAAGTCGAATATACCCATTTACAGAAACTGGTCTAAACAAGACAGAGAGTACTCAATTCTGTAACCCAACTTTAAACAGGCATAACTCACAAACTACTTGGCCAAATGACACCCAATTTTAACAGCAGATAGATACATGAATTATATACAACTTTCTTATTATCATATAGGTGTGATTCAAATCCTAACTAGATCAAACACTAGCATCTTTCAGATCTGCTCCGAATACAATCAAAACTTGACCGAAGACTTAAAAGTCATGTAACTCCTAAACTATCAGGCCTATGGTCTTACCCTTTGAACACAAGCAATATTATGAAATTTGCTACAACTTTTGCATTCACTACAACCATAGCAAACATCATTTACACCACAAAAATAATTGCACAAGCAAAACTGCAAATGCAGCCCAACAACAGTGGTACAGAAAACTGATAGGAACTTCAGAGAAGCATAACTGGAGTTCTAGACCTCCAACAAACATGAACCATAACTTTTTGAAAAGCTTAGTAAGTTACCTACAACTTTCTAATTCTCATATTAAGATGATTCTACAGTTATAAGGGTCAATTAATCCAATAATTGCATCTCTGTCCAAAACACAGACAGAAACTGACATGCCACTTTAAACAGCTATAAATGGAGTTATACATGTCCAATAAATGTGGTTCTAGACTTTTTAGAAAGATTAGCAAATTATAAACAACTTTATTGTAAACACCTAAAGCTAATTCTACTATTAATAAGGCCTCGCAGTAAGAACAAAGAAACCCTCTCTGGTTTTGGGCAGAAACAGCCACAGAGATTTAAGCAAGTATAACTCAAGATCTACTTAGCCAAAAATCATGATATTTAACTTTTTGGAAAGCTTAAGAAAAGTACCACAACTCACCTATTTTCACCAAGTCATGATTCACAACTTAACTGAGCCAATTAATTCAAACATGCAGAACTGTTCAGAGTAAAAGCAAAGCAATACAGGGCATTTGTTATTTTTATAACTCTTAAACTATAGATCCTAAACTCCTGAAATTTTTACCATACAACAACAATCACCTTAGTAGCACTCCACAACAAATTCACATTTATTTGAGCATAAAAACTGCAGTTATGAAAAACACAAGACATGGCAAGTAACAGGAACCTAGCTGCATAGATCTATTTTTACAGCAAAATATTTTAACTAAAACATGCCCTATTATAGATCTAGTGCATAGAGAATTTCACAAGGATTCCAAAAAGTCATCATTTTCTATTTTACGATTTTTGTACGAATTACTATGAATTTTCAAAGTGGAGCATTCAAATCTGCAAAAATCAGAAAGAAAAGGAATCTAAATCTTGCATCGAGGACCCTGAAGAAAACATATATTAAATACGAACAAATGGATCCTTTTTAGCACTGTTCAACTGAGTCACTGATTCATCACTTAACCCCCTGGAGAACATCAAATTCCTGCGCGTGGTCCTTGGCCTCTCTTCATCCGGCCGGAAGCAGGGCACCTTGCCGGAGCTCATGATTCCGGCGGTGGTGGTCGTCGTCGGCGTCGGAGAAGCTGCGGGGGAGCATCCAAGGGCCGGCACAGACGCGTGGGGCTGCTCATCTAGGCCGGAGGCAGGCCAGGTTGGCCTGGCCGCGCGCACAGGTATTCGCGGCGACCACGGCACCGGTGGCCGCGCGCTACGGCGGCGAAGGAAGGTCGGGGAGGGGCGCGCGAGGCTAAGAAGAGGGCGGCGGAGCCGGTGGCGCACATGGATGGACACGAGGGAGCCCAGAGGCAGCGGGGACGCGGCGGCGGCCAGCTCAGCCATGGCGGTTCCGCGGCGGACGCGAGAGCGAGAGCTGGGGAGGGAGTGAGTGAGTGCGAGCGACTGAACTGGGATGCGCGGCGTGTTAGTTAACGCATGCCAGCGCGCGGCGTTGAGGGCCTGGCGTCGGCCAGCTACGGCCATGCGGTGGCCACATGGTGGCATGTTTCTGCCATGGTCGGCCATGACCCAGCGCGCGCGGCGTTCAGCAGCGACTGAAAACCGACCTGACGACGCGATTTCAAGTCGTTCAATCTCCTAAACTGTGGCGATTCAGCGTTTAATTCCTTAATCAAAGTTGGATATCTACCTACCAGCTACAAAGTTGTTTTAGAAATCAAAGACCAATTCTCAATGTATAGAAAGATATAACAGCCCAAAGTTGAGCTCGTCACACTGTCAATGCTAAACACTTGGAAGAATTTGCTAAGTGCTGAAAACAGTGAAAAGTTGATCTTTGTGAGCTAAATTTAAGCATGTTAGGAGCTGAACTAGCCTTGACCCAAAAATAAAAGTTGTTCCTTTCATCAAATACTACAACTTTTCTTTAGTGAACACATCCATGCAAAGTCTCTATGACATAGTTCAAACTAGGTCAAATGTACTACATTTAAATGATGACTTATACTTAAACTATGACTTAGCGACCAAATTAGCCCTAGCCATGTATACCAAAGTTGTTCATAATGACACTCTAAACATGTTTAATGTATCCCTAAGGTCACACAAGCACTTTATACATTGGGTACATATTTTACTTTCTAGTTCAACATGCCTATCATCACTTAGGAGCTTAATTATGCAAAGTGATCTACATGAACAATGTTCCATTAGCCATCCTAAGCCTAGCTAAGGTGTTTTAGTGACTAACATGACCCACTTGCACTCATTCATACATGATCATAAGTATACACAAAGAAAACATGAAATAACAAAGCATGTTCCATATGTTTCAATCATATGTTTCAATATAAAAGCTTATATGTGAATGCCTGATGCTCATGCTCATGCAATGCAAGTCAAATTATGCAAGCCTAACACCTAGGGTGTTACATGAATGGCATCAAACTCAATCCCGAGAAGTATGTTTTCGGGGTCCTGAGGGGTATGCTGCTTGGTTTCATCGTCTCTGAGCCTGGCATCGAAGCCAACCCGGAGAAAATCTCATCCATCACAAGGATGGGCCCGATTCAAAACATAAAGGGGGTTCAACAAGTTATAGGGTGCCTCGCTGCACTCAGCCGATTCATCTCACGCCTCGGTGAATGAGGTCTCCCCCTTTATCGACTCTTGAAGAAAGCCGACCACTTCGAATGGACATCCAAGGCCCAGGAAGCGCTTGACATGGTTAAACAGCTCCTAACAAAAGCTCCAATCCTGGTTCCTCCCGCCGAGGGAGAACCCCTTCTGCTCTACATAGCAGCCACCACACAAGTGGTCAGCGCCGCCCTGGTAGTAGAGCGGGAAGAAGAGGGGCACGCCCTCAAGGTACAACGCCCCGTGTACTTCATCAGCGAGGTACTATCCAACTCTAAGACCCGGTACTCCCAAATCCAGAAACTCCTGTACGCCGTCCTCATCACCAAAAGGAAGCTATGCCACTACTTCGAGTCACACTCTGTGACGGTCGTGACGTCATTCCCCCTTGGTGAGGTCATCCAAAGCTAGGATGCCACGGGAAGAACCGCAAAATGGGCACTTGAGTTGATGGATCAGGGCATTACGTATACCTTCCGAACAGCGATCAAGTCCTAGGTCTTGGCTGATTTCATCGCGGAATGGACCGAGGTCCAAATGCCACTGGTGGACATCGATCAAGAGTACTGGATGATGTATTTCGACCAATCACTAATGAAGAAGGGTGCCGGTGTAGGGCTGGTCTTTGTGTCGCCTCTCGGGGTACGCATGAGGTACATGGTTCGTCTCCATTTTCCCTCCTCCAACAATGTGGCCGAATATGAGGCGCTCATCAATGGCCTATGCATTGCCATTGAGTTGGGCATCTGATGTCTCGACGTTCGGGGGGATTCCCAGCTGGTGGTCGATCAAGTCATGAAGGAGTCAAGCTGCCACGATGCCAAGATGGCTGCATACTGCCGAGAAGTCCGACGACTGGAAGACAAGTTCGGCGGCCTCGAACTCAATCACATCCCGAGGCGCCTCAACGAGGTGGCGGACATGCTTGCGAAGGCGGTATCTAGCCGAGAGCCAGTGCCAATGACTATCTTCGCTAGTGACCAACACAAGCCCTCTGTGCGCTATGAGGGGTCAGGATAGGCCAACAACGGTCCACCCGATCTAGCCTCGGGGGCTAACCAACAGACGGCTCCATCTGGCCCCAAGGTCATGGAGCTTGAAGAAGATCCAGCGACAGAGCCCGACCCTCTGGTCAACTAGAGAACACTCTATGTCGACTACCTACTCCATGACACACTACCGATAGACAAGGCAAAGGCTCGACAGCTCACACGCCGCGCCAAGTCCTTCATTTTTGTGGAGGGCAAACTCTACAAACGAAGCCACACCGGGATCCTACAGCGCTGCATCCCCATTGAGTAGGGGAAGCACTTGTTGAGCGATATCCACAGTGGGATCTGCGGTCACCACACCACACCTAGAACCTTGGTTGGAAACATATTCCGACAGGGCTTCTACTGGCCCACTGCAGTAGCCGACGCCAAGCAGATTGTGCGCACCTACGAAGGGTGTCAATACTACGCTCGGCAAACTCACCTCCCAGCCTAGGCACTCTAGATGATCCCCATCATGTGGCCCTTCACAGTCTGGGGGCTCGATCTAGTTGGCCCACTCAAAAAGGCGCCCGGGGGCTACACCCACTTGCTTGTCACCATAGACAAGTTTACAAAATGGATAGAAGCTCGGCTGATCTCCGCGATCAAGTCCGAGCAAGCCATACTATTCTTTCTCGACATCGTCCATCGCTTTGGAGTCCTAAACTCCATCATCACGGACAATGGTACGCAGTTCATCGAAAAGAAGTTCCTTTGATTCTACGATGAATACCACATCCGAGTCAATTGGGCCGCCGTCGCACACCCCCGAACGAACAGGCAGATCGAGCACGCAAACGGCATGTTCCTATAGGGCCTCAAACCTAGGATCTTCAACTGGTTGAACAAGTTCAGCGCACGCTGCATCGCCGAGCTTTTTTCAGTACTCTAGAGCCTGAGAACAACCCCCAGTCGAGCCATCAGCTACACGCCCTTCTTCATGGTCTACGGTTCTAAGGCCGTCCTCCCAACTGACCTCGACTATGGAGCGCCAAGGATCAGGGCGTATGACAAATAGGGAGCTGAGGCATCCGACGAAGATGCCATGGACCGACTGGATGAGGCGCGTGACATTGCCCTTCTCCGTTCGGCCAAGTACCAACAGGCATTGCGACGGTACCACGATCGATGAGTGCGGGGTCAAGATTTCAACGTCGGGGACCTGGTCCTCTACCTCGTGCAAAGCAACAAGGACCGCCACAAGCTCTCCCTACCCTAGGTGGGGCCATACGTCGTCGCAGAAGTACTCTGGCTAGGCGCCTACAAGCTAAAAACCATCGATGGCGAGGTCTTCACCAATGCCTAGAACATCGAATAGCTATGTCGTTTTACCCCTAAATAAACACATACTTTTTCTTATCAGTTTTGTCATCAAAATCCCTAATCTTTTGTGACATCCGACCCCTGCAAGTGGGAGGGGTCAGACCTCACTCGGGGGCTGGTATGAGTACGTTTATCTTACAAACATTCTCTACGCTTTCCCTCTTTTCTCATGGTAAAGTCCTAAGGGCTAGGATTTCAGGAACAAGCTCTGAGTATAACTGATAGGACTACGGGAAACCCATGCCCCAGTGCCTACGGTCTCCTTGCTCACCAGCGTGATCAGAATTGGCTCACCCACACTTCGAGTTTTTTGCGACCTTAACTATGGGAAGGGTCAGAAGGCACTGAACCTCTTTTACAAAAAGAGGGAGAAGAGCTGAAAAGCTGTCTGCCATAACAAAATTTGAGAACTTGTTCATTTTCGCACAAATTCATCGCTTACAAAGTGGTTTCATCATGAAAAGGGCTGATATATTCATGAATACAAAAAACAGTTCACATGGGGGCTCCCCCACAAACTCAAACGGTTACATTTACTAACCACTTCTACTCTAAATACTACTGTGGCCGCCGCGCCATGCTCTCCATCGGCAATGTCCTACCACTCCATGGGATCCCTGAGGGTGCCATCATCTGCAATGTCGAGCACCACATCGATGACCGTGGTGTGTTCGCCAGGACATCCAGGGACTATGCCATCGTGATTAGCCACAACCTTGACAACGGCACCTGGACGGGGGCGCCGCCCACCAAAGTATGGCCGCCATGGCTGATGGATGTCTCTAACATCTCATCAGACTTCATGAACTGGCTGACCTGAGCAAGGGTGAAACCCCCCATCAGCGTAGTCCCGGGTGGCTTCCCCACCGATGAGGCTCGCTCGAAGAAGATTCGCCGAAAGAAGTCTCCATATGGCTCCATCCCGACGAAGGCCTCATAGACGGTGACCAAACCGGCGACGTGCAGCACCCTGTAGTGCTCCTCCTCCTTTGGTGGGAGCAGCCCCTTCTCGGTGAAGGCAGCCAGCACCATCTCATCTACATTGGATGACCTCCAGCTCGACATCGCGCTCCAAATTCATGAACGGATCTGTGAGTTCTCCCCTCCCTCGCATTACCCTCTCTCACATAGGAATCATCGCGATGCATGAACACGCTCGGCGAGGAGGAAGAAGGAGAGGCGGTAGCTTAAGAATAGGTGGAAGAATGGGACGAGAAGCCCCTCTCTTCCCCTATTTAAGGAGAAGACGTAGCAGTTGGAGAAAGGCAAAGGGTTGGGGGCGAAAAACCCTCTCCCTTCCCCTATTCAATACAGGTGGGAATTCGATGCAGATGGGAATTCGAGGGGACGCGTCTTGACCGACGGGACGCGCCCTGCTTGATGAGACGGTGCCCGGTCCAACGGGACATGGCCTAGGCATGGCCCACCACTACCGCACGCCGAGCGCGAAAAAGAAGGCGCAGCCGCATGTAGGCAGCTCTCCACTTTCCTAGGCAGGACCCGGAAGGGCCCAACAACGGAACCTCCATCAAGGGGAGACCAACGGGCCTCCTGAGTCGATCGGACGTCCCAGGCGAACACCGAGCAATATGGTTGAGAAACCAAATGGTCGCCGAAAGATAAGCACCCTTATTTACTTGCTTTACGTATCAATTTCACTATCGAGCCTTCGACCCCAGCAATGCCAGGGGCACAGACATGACTCGGGGGCTGCCGAGAGTGTCTACTCGTTTAGACATTGTCTTCGCCCGACCCCTCCTTATGTTTAAAAACTAGACGCACGGGGTGCGGGCACAAACTTTGAGTAAACTTGGTTGGACGGCTAGAACCCCACGCCCCAGCAGCTATGACATTTTTTCCACCAGTCCGATCTCAGTCTTTGCCTCCGCACTCCAAACCTTAACCTCCACCTTCTCAGGAAGGGTACGGAGGGGCCTACCTATGGAATCTCCACCAAGGAGAAGCCATCAAGTCTCCCAAGTCATTCGAATGGCCCAGATCACTGCCAAGAGGCAGAAACAAAAATTTGTGTTGCTCGTGCAGGTTACACCGGCCCCGCCACGAACGTCGGACCCAAACCCCGCACGGACATGTCCGCTAAGAGCTCCTCATCACTCATGCCGCCAAGGTAACATCACCGACCCCCACCTTCATTTCCATTATATCGTACATTCATCCAATACATCCAAGTATTTTTATGCAATTGCTGCATCTCAACGCTTCGCGTCACGTCACGAAGCGATAGTCGTCTCATTCGATATGAGCGACAACTGACCAAGGTTTCAAGGTCGGCCCACGAAGGGCTCAAGGCCACCTCATGTCAAACAGAGCCAGGGGAGATAAATCGAGATGAGCCCCTCGGCCTTGCTCGACCCCGCTCAGAAGCAGATAGGGACATCTCAACCTTTCTCATTCGATTCTAACCACGTGCCAAACCCACAGAATCTCTATCAAGGAGAGACCAACGGGCCACCTGAGCCTATCGAACGGCTCGGGCATCTGCTGGGAGATGGGTTAAGAAGTAGTGGAATGCCACACGAGGGCCCTGTCGACCCCGTCAGCGGTTGACGGACCCGGATTCCACATGAACGTGCCCGTTAGCGAGCTCATTGAGCGTGACACTCGAGCTATCGAGGCAAGTGTCGTAAGCTCAGCCCCTCTAGTTGTGGAAATCGAGGATGAGGTGACACATGAAACATGGTCGACCCCTATCAGATCCCAAGGGGCTCGGGGGCTCGAGCCACCCGATCCTAGATCGAGAGACCAAGGTTCGAAGACCGGTCCATGACGGGCCCGAGGCCGCCTCACGTCGAACAAGAGCCAAGGGAGAAAAACATAGATGAGCCTCAGCGGCCTTTGCCCAACCCGCATAGAGGCGGATAGGGTCATCTCAACCTTCTAGTTTGATCCAGCCTCTAGCCGAGCCCATAGAATCCCCATTGAGGGGGAATCTATTGGAAGGCAGGTTAAGGAGCAACGGAATGCCACCCGAAGACTTTGCCGACCCTGTCACGAGCAACAGGACCGGATTCCGTTCGAACACCCCTATTAGTGAGCTCATCAAGAGCGTCACTCGAGCCATCAAGGCAAGTGACGCCACCTCAACCCCTCCGGTTGCGAAAACCATGGACGGGGCGACAGTCACAAAAGCGAGCCGACCCTTAACCAAATCCTCACCATGCACAGGGGCTCGGGGATGGTTGGACTTGCAAGAAGACCAAACGCACGGTCGCAGAATGATACCTAAAATCCTAAGGAAGGGGTACGTGCGAATACACAAGTAGTTTCGCTATCCTCTCTCCGATCTCCAGTGACATTCGACCCTTGCAACCGCAAGTTGTCGAATCTCACTCGGGGGCTAATAAAGGTATAAATACCTCCTTTTTTCGAAACAGTCGCTGCGTTGGACCTTTTCCTCATGTTAAGGTTAGTGGCCAGGTTTGTGGGAATAAATAATCAAGCGTGTCTGGTCAGACTGCAAAGACCGACAGCTACGGTAACTTTGCTCATCAACATAATCGAAGTTTCCCTCTTATACACCTCGGGCCCTACAGTCTTAACAAATAGAAGGGTCGGATTGCATAAGCCCTTTTTCTTCGAATGCAAAAAGGGAAGAAAGCAAGTTCAATCGAACAAAATGAAATTACGAATTTGCCTAATGAAACGAAATCATGAATCTGTTTTTAAGACACAAAAGTGCCGACACTTGTCCACAGATTACAGATAAATGTCCATCAGACTTGTCCGACTAACTACCCCTCTGGGAGAGAACCATGTCTTCAATTTTGCTCGCCCGGGTTTCCACAAGAGGAGTCACCGCCGCTTCTATTTCATCCAACTCGGAGGGCTCATAGCCAAGCATGAAACCAAGGTTCATCGCCTCCAAGTCAATGTTGTCATCATAATGTGAGCGGGCGAAGGCGAAGGCTTGGATGATCCCTAAGCAAAAAGCTTCCTTCTCTAGCTAGCGCACCCGTGCCGTGATATCTATGGCACGGGCCGCGAGCGAGCTAGTCCCCTCCGCCTGCACCACCTGTAGGTCATTGTAGACAATGCCAAGGCCAACCTTTAGGAGATCGAGCTCATCGCTCTCCCCCAGAAGAAGACTCCTCGCCCCGGTGAGATCCGTGGCAAGTCCGGCAGTGGCGCCCTCGGCCTCCAGCTTTTGGGCTTTCATGGTCTCAAGCTCGGCCTGGTGCAGACGTTTGGGGGACGAACCCCTAGTTCCCTACTCCACCTCGTCGGGGCAGGACCGTTTCAAGCCCACCCCCTGCTCCCGGGCCGAGGGGCTCACCTCCCTCGTATCTGGGGGCATGGGGGCGGAGCCGCTCCCATCCGCTGGCACCTTAGGCACAGCGACAGATCTGCCCACCCCTGATGGCTCCAAGGATGGGCCAATGGTCTGGCCCACCTCCTCCGGCCTCACGGCCGTGTCTTCCCTTGCGTGGTACGGGAAGGGTCCCTGCATTGACGAGTGGGTACTTGTCAGCGCGTCTTCGCTTCCCAGGTCACCCCACTCGGTGTCTGCGACTACCTCATCATCCTTGTCATTGTCGTCGTCGTCGTCATCACTGTCTGTCTCCTCTCCTCGCTCCCGTGCCAGCAGTTTCTCCTTCTTCTTTTTCCTCTAGACCTCCTTGGTCTTCTTCTGCCACTCGGCCACGGTGCGATTTGCTGTCACCATGAGCGGGTCCTTTGGCAGCAGAGCTAGGTGGTCCATCAAGATGAGTCTCTTCGACTGGTCCCCCTATCTCAACATCAGCATCAAGGGGTCGGGAGTTCAATTAAAAAGGAGGCGCGAGGAAAGAGAACTTACAAAGTCAATGTACCTCGGTTCCGGCCGCATTGGGGGATGCCCCGGCACCGAATACACAAAATCAAGAATGGCACCGGCGCCATCCCGTGAAGGCTCCATCGCCTCCTTGATGGGCTGCGCCACTTCAGAGGGGGAGAGCGCTCCATTAACGAGCGACGTCCCATTGAGTGATGCCTTGGGCGCCATCAAGTGTAGGGGAAGCGCACAACTCATCAGCGGTGCCACCCTCCACATATGGTAGGCTCTGATGATCCCTGACCCATTCATGCCCCTCTCCTTCAGAATCTGGATGGCGGCGAGATGGTCCTGGATTTTCTTCTTGTCTTTATCCGGCACCCCCCACTTCCTCCACGAATCTGGGGCCTCTTCGATGAGGCATCCGGTGAACGCTGGCAAGGGGGCGGCTGTGTCGTTATTGACATAGAACCAATGCGAATGCCACCCCTTATTGGAGGTCGATAGATGCATCGACATATATTCATTGACCCAGTTGTTGCGTAGCTGAATGCCAGCGCATCCCATCGGCACGCTCAGTTCCTGCCTCTTCTCCCGCTTCTTCAAGAGGGTGACGACAAAGAAATGCCGCCATAGGTCAAAGTGGGGACTAATCCCCAAGAACCCCATGCATAGGGCAATGAACGCCACGATGTGCTGGATTCCATTGGGAGTGAGGTGCTACAGCTCCACATTGTAGTAATACAACAACCCTTGAAGGAACTTGTGGGCGGGGGTGGCGAATCCCCGCTCATGAAAGTGAGTGAAGGACACAACGTAACCTTTGGGCGGCGACGACGTGTCCTCGTTGCTGGGCAGCTGCCACTCCTCAGTGGCGATCCGTGCACAAAGAAGGCCACGGCGAATGAGGCCCTCCAAGCACTGGAGGGTAACATCGGATCTGCACCACGGCTCCATTAGACTATTGGGGTGGATGGATGCGAGCTTGATGGCGGCTGCGATGCGGGTGCTGGAGGCTTAGGCGATTAGTGGCGGAGGTTGTAGATGCAAAGGCAAGGAGGCAATGTATGAAACCCTGGGGGCAAACCCTTTGGTTTTATAGGGGCGATGGATGTGAGGAAAGCAACCGTTCACCTGGATCTCCGTGCCTGCCATGATTCACCCCCATGTCACCACACGGGATATGTGCCGCCAATCCCTATCCTTTCCCACCAAAGTCACGCCGGACGTTTCGCCTTCCCGAGCAGATTAGGACCATTTTCCCATAGAATGAATACGGGTCAAAAAGAGTTTCTCTAGCCTGCCTGGGCCTAGGAGTTCGAGGGCTGGCCCAATGGTTTTGACGGCCGTCCCTACAAAGGGTCGGCCCACGAGCAGCCAAAACTCAGGCGCACGAGCCTCAGGGGAGTCTCGATCCGCGATCGAGTCTCAACTAGGCGGATCCTAGACAAATCCCCGCGAATGGGATGCTAGGGTTCCCTTTAAACTATACAGTTATCAAAACACCAAATCTCATAGCCATACCCACGAAGGGTCCGAATTACCCCCCAGGCGATTCTATCCGAATCACCCGGGGGCTCGAGGGCTACACCCTCTGGTGAATCGAAATACCCCGAGGGGCGATTCTATCTGAATCACCCGGGGGCTACACCCGATGGGTGCGCTCGCGCGCACCCTCTGGCGAATCGAAATACCCCCAGGCGATTCTATTCGAATCACCCGGGGGCTCAGGGGCTACACCCATCGGGTGCGCTCACGTGCACCATCTGGCAAGTCAAAATCACCCCCTGGGCGATTCTATCCGAATCACCCAGGGGCTCGGGGGCAACTGTCGGGGACCAAATACTAGGGTACCCAAAGAGGAGGAGCTAATAACCATCAAATGTTGATGCTTCTGAACATACAAGAACGCAACTACACTTCTTGCCCAACGACCAAAGGTTGGCTCCGCCTCGCCCAACCCCTGAAGGCTGGCTCCGCCTTGCCCGACCCCCGAGGACTGAACTCTGCCTCGCCCGACCCCCGAGGGCTGAACTCCGCCTCGCCCGACGTCTGGGGGCAGACTCTGCCTCGCCTAACGACTGTGGGCTGGCTTTGCCTCGTCCGATGTCTAGGAGCAGGCTCCGTCTCGCCCAATGTCTCAGGGCGGGCTCTGCCCCGATGTCTGGGGGCAGACTCTGCCTCGCCCGATGTCTCAGGGCGGACTCCGCCTCGGGGGCAAACTTTGCCTCGTTGCCTCACCCGACGTCCGGGGGTGGACTCTGCCTCACCCGACGTCTCAGGGCGGACTCTGCCTCGCCCGACATCCGGGGGCGAACTCCACCTCGCTGCCCCGCCCGATGTCCGGGGGCGAACTCCGCCTCGCCTGATGTCTAGGGGCAGACTCTGCCTCGCCATAATTACGCACGTAGGTAAGGTGGGACACTTAAGGCAACCGCAATACCGAGGACCCTACCCCGCATGCCTGCAGGAAAGTACCATCAGGATATGACCAGACGGGCGCTTTAATCCCTTCTAGGCATGTCAGAGCCCAAACAGTATTGCGGGCGCCGACATTTATCCTATAGTGTTATGGGCACCGGCATTTTCCCTCGGACACGAATCCTGACGGAAACATACGACAACCACTATGGTCCAAGAAGGAAACTCATGTCATCTACAATAACGAACATAGGGCCTCTACGCCGTCTGCTCCCCATAGGGTTGTGGCTCGGCACCCTAGTGCGTCGCGCCACCCGCCAGGGCGGGACGAGACATGACCACTTGCTAAACCAAGCCAGAGTATGGCCCTATCAGGATCAGCAAACGTGCTATCCCTGGCACCGTCTGTCGTGTCAACGGGACTGGCTCAGAGGAAAAGGAAGACCCGGCACCTTCGAAGGGCCTTCTTGGCCTATGGTTCTTCTTCTTTCTCCCATTCTATAATCCCTGCTCCCCCTTGATCTATAAAAGGGAAGGTAGGGCACCCCACTAAGGGGGAGATCGACTCATGGATCGATTCAACACATCACACACCACTTCACACATAGCTAAGCAGCTTCGAGGCTCTTAGTACCCGTTCGACTTTTCCATCTAAGACTTGGGACTTGTCCCTCTCTCGACCATTTGTACCCCCTACTACGAACCTTTTTCAGTGCTAATAACACGAGCAGCAGCCGCAAACTGGACGTAGGGACATTCTGCCCGAACCAGTATAAACCTTATGTCTTTTAGCACACCATCTGGGCCCAACGCGCAACAAATACAAATTTACTAGTTGGTGTTTACTCGAAACACCGACAAAGGTATCCTTGCTCCCTCGTAGTTTTTTTTCACATCGATTCGATATATATTAGTCGAATTTTCAACTTAAGAATCGTCATTACTTAGGGTTTCATGCAATTTTAATATTTATATTATACAACCGTAGGATGCCAAGGCGTGGAAAAGCTAGCAAACCAAGGTAACCTCAGTGCACGTTGTTATGTTATGGGTTCATTGTTGTGGATCAAATGGAAAACCCTAGGTGTAGGGTTTAATGTTAATTGCTTTCGGTTCTTAGAACGAAAATGGCTAAATTACAGTTATGGTCGGATGACCAGAAATGCCTTTGACCCATTGCCTCTGCCTAGTGGTGTTCTAGTGCCCATGTGCTTCTACGGTGATCCTTGCAAGGTAGCCAAGTCCGATGAAGAGGACACGTATAGGCAGAGGTATTGGATGTGTTCCAATTTTACGTTTGAGCCTACACTTCGTCAGCTCCGCATTAACAAGAGGTGCGGAATTGATGTTTATGTCATATGACATCTTGCATGATTTTTTGTTTTGTAACAATTGCATTTTTTGCAAACCCCTGCACTGCTCTGTGATTTTGAGCAGTGGATCGACACTGAGATCAAGCCTGAAGACAAGGAATGGATGCAGAAACTGTTGCAGTGGGAGGCAGAGGACAAGGAGATGATGGAGAAGAGATGCGAAGAGGAGGCTGCAAAAAAGGAGCACAAGGAAGAGGAGGAAAGGATGCATGTTGCTGCGTACAGGGAGGAGAGGGAGAAGAATCTTGAGCGTGCACGCCGAGCGAAAGCAGCGATGGAGGAGAATCCCGATGCCCTGAGGAAGGGAAAGTGGCCTTGTTGCACTCAGTAGTCTCCATTACTTGCTAGTTCTATGGTTTATTCATGAACAATGTTGTCTACTGTTGGACTTTTCATTGTGTTGTCATGTAATGCACTTTAAGTATGGGCATTGTCGGTGTTTCGAGTTTCCACCGGCAAGTAAATTTCTAATATTGCGCGTCTGGCCTGGATGGTGTGCTAAGAGGACACGAGGTTTATACTAGTTCAGGCAAAATGTCCCTGTATCCAGTTCATTGCTGCTGCTCGTGTTACTTGCACTGAAAAGTTCATAGTAGGGGTTACAAACGGTCAAGAGAGGGACAGGTCCCAAGTCTCTAATGGTATGTTGCGATGAGTTCTGATCAATTCGAGTCTCTTGTGGTGTGTTGCGATGAGTTCCCCCCTTTGTGGGATGCCCTGCTTTCCCTTTTATAGGCCAAGGGAGAGCGCGGGTTATAGTGGAGGAAGAGAAGAGAACAAGCGGAAGAAGTCCTTTGGGATCTTCAGGTCCTTCTCCTTTACGTGGGTCCTACCGACCATGTAAATGTCAACAGGGATAGCTTCCCGCCGTGGCCCTATCCATCACTGGCACCATGTGCAGGCGTTGTCTGCCGGTCATGGCGCTCCACTCCGTCCTGGTGGACGTCGTGGTGAACTGACGAGTCCATCAGTGTTCGTATGGGGGTTAGGCAGAACAGCACCGGAATGCTCAACGCTATTCCTGACGTGCACCCCTAGCTATGGCCTATCGTGGGTCACGGGCTACATCGAGGCATGCCAATCTCTTCCCTAGAGTCAGAGCTTTGACCTAGGCCCATACGCTTGGACCTAGAGTGGTTGGTGGCGGTATGGGTCTCTGTCGGGCGAGACAGAGCCTCCGGCCTCGGGGTCAAGCGAGGCAGAGTTCCTCCCTAGAGACCGGGTGAGGCGGAGCGCAAACCCAAGGCTCAGGCGAGGCGGAGCCCAAACCCAAGGGTGAGGCGAGGTGGAGCTAGCCCTTAGAGGTCAGGCAAGGCGGAGCCCGCGGCCTTGGTGTCGAGTGAGGCAGAGCCCACCCCAGAGGTTGGTCGAGGCAGAGTCCACCCTCAGGGGTCAGACGAGGCGGAGCCCACGGCCTTGGTGTTGGGAGAGGCAGAGCCACCCTCAGGGGTCGAGCGAGGTGGAGCCCATGCCCTCGATGTCAGGCAAGGTGGAGCCAACCCTCAAGGGGTGAACGAGGCGGAGCCCATGGCCTTGGTGTCGGGCGAGATGGAGCCCGCCCCTAGAGGTCGAGTGAGGCAGAGCCACCCTCAAGGGTTGAGCGAGATGGAGCCCATGGCCTTGGTGTCGAGCGAGGCGAATCCACCCTCAGGGGTCGGGCGAGGCGGAGCCCGTGGCCTCGGTGTCGGGTAAGGCGGAGCCAACCCTTAGGGGTTGGATGAGGCAGAGCCTGTGGCCTCGATGTCGAGCAAGGTGGAGCCAACCCTCAGGGGGCGGACAAGGCAAAGCCCATGGCCTTGGTGCCGGGTGAGGCGGAGCCAACCCTCAGGGGTCAGACGAGGCAGAGCCCGTGGCCTTGGTGTAGGGCAAGGCGGAGCCAGCCCTCAAGGATCGGGCGAAATGGAGTTTGTGCACCTGGGGGTTGGTTGGAGCTGTAGTCATGCTCTTGACTACTTAGACGAATCAATGTTGATGGTTATTAGCTCCTCTTCGGGTACCCTAGTATTGGTTCCTGATAGTAGCCCCCAAGCCCGTGGAGGAGTAGAATACTCCTTTGGAGGCTTTTCTGAATGGGAGGACTCTGAAGGCCTCGGTCTTCTTTCGTCGCCCACAGTGTGACCTGGGGATGGTGATTCCCTTTACTCAAGCCCCCTCCCAAAGCAGGGGCCTGGTCGAGGATCTGTTCATCTTTGCAGTTGTCTTCCCTCAAACGTTTTTTCTGATAAAAACAGAGGGGCCGAGCCGTGCCATGATTTTCCTCTAAGGAAGAATCATGGCATCCGGTGAGCCATTTAATGGGCTAGTCTAAGTGGGGTCCCCGGCATCCCATTCATGGGGATCTGGCTTGGGTCAGTTTGGTGATTGACTCTAGATTCTTGGCGGTCAATCCGTATAGTTCTTGGGTTCGTTCGACCGGTCCCGAGGGCTATGTGCCTTTGTTCGAGGAAAAAACCACGGATCGTAATAGACCGAGACTCAAACGTGAGTCAAGATGCCCATGGCGCTTGTGCGTCTAGGTACTGGTCGCTTGCGGGCCCATCCCTTTCCATCCCTTATTCTAAGGGTGCTCGGAGCTATTGTCGAACCCATCGATGGGCCAACCTTCGAACTCCTGTGCCCATGCGGGCCGTGGAGGTGTTTTTTTATCCATATTCCTCTTACTTGCGATGAGTCATGGCCCATCGGAGAGGCGAAACGTCCGACAAGTTTTCTGAGGGGACGAACAGAGATTACGTGCACACTTCCTGTGGTGAGACGTTGTGGCAGATCATGGTAGGCGCGGAGATTCGGGCGGACGGTTGGTTTCCTCGCATCTGTCACCCCTATAAAACCAAAGGGTTCGCCCCTAGGGTTCTATACCTTATATCCTTGCCTCCGTAGCCATGACTACCGCCACCAATCACCTAGGGTTCCCTGTCTCCACATCCCCACCATCGTCGAGCCCGCATCCAACTGTCCCTACCTCAAATGGATCCGTAGTGCCGTTCTGACATCACCTTCCAGCGCATGGAGGGCCTCGCCCATCGCGGTCTTCTTCATGCGTAGACCTCGGCCAAGGAGTGGCTGCTGCCCAATGATGAGGATCTGCCATCACCGCTCGATGGCTACATAGTGTCGTTCACCCACTTCCATGAGTGTGGGTTCGCGACCCCTACCCACAAATTTGTCCGAGGGCTGCTGCACTACTATAAGATCGAGCTGCAGCATCTCAATCCAACAGGATCTAGCACATGGCGGCGTTCATCGCCCTATGCGAGGGATTCCTAGGGATTAGCCCCCACTTTGATCTGTGGAGGTACTTCTTCACCATCACCCTCCAGAAGAAGAGGGAGAAGAGCGGTAGGCAGGAACTGCACATGTCAATGGGGTGCACCGACATCCAACTCCGGAACAACCGGGTCGGTGAGTACCCACCGATGTGGCTATCAACGTCCAACAAGGGGTGGCATTCGCAGTGGTTCTACCTCAAGAACGATGCTGGTACCCCTTTGCCGGAGTTCATCGGACGCCTAATTGAACAGGCCCTGGAGTCATGGAGGAAGTGGGGCCTTCTAGAGAAGGACAAGAAGAAAATCCGGAACCACATCACCACCATCCACATCCTGAAGGAGAGCGGCCTAAAGGGGTTAGGCGTCATCGGAGCCTACCACACAAGGAGGGTGATGCCGTTGATGATGCCGCACTCCCACTGTACGCGATGGCGCCCGAGGCATCGTACGACGGAACGGTGCTTGCCGAGGGAGCGCTCCCCCACTCTGAGGTCACGCAACGCATTAAGGAGGCAATGCTACCTTCGCGGGATGATGTGGGTGCCCCCCTCGATTTCGTCTACCTAGTGCCGGGACATCCTCCAATGCGGTCAGAACCAGGCCATGTCGTCTTTGTAAGTTTCCCCTCCTCATACCTCCTCTTCAATTGATTTCCCGACCTCTTGATACTAACTTTGAGAGGAATGGGATCAGCCGAGGGACCTCATCTTCACGGATCACCTGTCGCCATTGCCGAGGGATTCATCCATGAGGGCGTCGAATCATGCCGAGGGTGAGCGACTGAGGAAGGCGAAGGAGGGTAAGAGGAAGAAGAAGCAGCAGAAGCTTCAGGCGTAGGAGCGAGGGGAGGACACCGACAATGATGATGATGAAGGAGACGACGATGAGGTAGTCGTTGACATCGAGTGGGATGACCTAGAGAACGAGGATGTGCTGATAGGTATTGGTTCGTCCTTGTAGGAGTTGGCACCCTTCCCATTCCATGGAGGGGAGGGCACGTCCGGGAAGCCGGCAGAGATGGGCCGTACCATCGGCTTGCCCTAGGAGCCAACAGGGGCGGATGGCTCTGCCGCCATGCCCGAGGTGCTAGCGGAGGCGGGTGGCTCTACTGTTGTGCCCCAAGGTCCAAGGGGAGCGAGCCCCTCTGCCCAGGAGTAGGGGGTGGGCTTGAAACAGCCTTGCCTTGACGAGGCGGAGCAGAGGTCAGGGGGTTCACCCCCCAAACGTATCTACCACCCGACGACACTGAGGTGAGTCATTAGCTCCTCTGTTTTTTTCCTGTTTTGGCCGGATTTTATCATGACTTATGCTTTTTGTCTCTTGCAGCGTTGGGAGGCAGCATAATCCTTTGGCGCTGGTGCCAAAGAAGAGCATCGCCCTTCAAGCGAGGCGATAGCCATCGACTGGCGTCATGCCTGAACGGCTGCGACGCCGGCCGATCAGGTGCTGCCCCCGGTGGTGCCCGTGCCCTCGACGGGACGGGCGGACGTGGGGGCTCAAGGGACGCCTTTGGAGGTCGCGGAACAGCAGGCGATGGTGGCGATACCGCTGCCAACGACCGGGCGGATGGGGCTACCGACTGCGCTCATGGTGCCTACCGTGGCAGGCGTGATGCAGCCATTCAGGACCCTACCGATGCAGGCAGAGGTGGCAGTGGCTGTGATAGGCGAATCACAACCGGGAGCTATCATGGCAGCGCCTGAGGAACCGACGTGACCCGCGCCATCGGCGGCCTAGGTGATGGTGTCTGGCATGGGCTGGATAGAGGGGGACGCGGCTAAGGGGTCCCCGGAGGTCATGGTGCTAGGAGAGGAGTCTACGTCTGTACCGCTGGCCCCTTCCGGCGCCAGAGGGAGTGTCCCAGCGGGAACGTCATGACGATGAGGGTTGGCGGTGATCGGAGCCAGCGGGGAGCCATCCCTAGCCCTGACATTGGTGGGCAGCGACTCACCTGCGTGGGGCGAGCCCCTGCTCCGGTGGGTGAGTCCGGAGGATCCAATGTCGAAGCTCTTCGCTCTCGATGTTGTCGTAAAAAGCATGGAGCGGGAGAGCATCGACGTGGGGATCGTGTTCGTGCTTGAAGCCCTAGACCACGCTCGAGGTGCCTTGCATGACGTTGTCGTTCCTTCTAGCTGGGTATTCGCTTGATCCTGCTTCTCGCCCTTTTCTTTCTCTATATATTTTTTGTATTTTGTCCATCACCTCCTTTCAGTCCCTTATCGCTCACAATCGAGGGAAGTCTTGGTTCCTTCGTGACCAGAAGGAAACCTAGGATCGCCTCGTCGAGGAGGCACGGCTGCACGGGGAGGTGACTGCTCAGCTTGTTGCTGCCTAGCAGAGGGTGGCTGAGCTGACTCCCCTTGCCGAGGTGGTGGATAGTCTTCGGTCGCGGGTGGCCGAGGCCCGTCGTCATGTTGACGAAGCCGAGAGGGCATTTGAGGCCCTATCGGCGAGATCATGGAGGGACGCCAAGGTCAGGAAGGAGCGGGATGAGCTGCTCTAGAAGGACGCCGAGACCCGCCAGCGGATCCTCGACCTTCTAGCCGAGGTTGATAAGGAACAAGAGCTAAAGCTGGGGGCCGAGGAGAAGCTCACGGCCCTGGAGAAGAGGGCAAGTCTGGATGTCATGGCGGTCGCCCAGCTGCGCAAGGAGCAGGATGAGCTGCTCCAAACCATGGAGAGGCTCTGCTCGGAGCATGGTGCGGCTCACGAGGAGCGCGACCAGGCCCTCCGAGAGCGTGACCAGGCCTGCCAAGAGCGCGATGACGTGCAGCAGAAGGTCGGCTCCCTCCAGGCCGAGCTCGAAAATGCGACTGCCCAGAAGCTGGAGGCCCAGAGCGTTTCTGTTGGGCTAGCCGTGGACCTCATCGAGGCAAGGAGGAATATTTAGGCGGAGAGCGACAATCTCGGTATCCTGAGCATCGCCCTCGGAGTGGTCTACGACGACCTTGAGGTGGTGCGGTCGGAGGGGACCAGCTCGCTCGTGGCCCATGCCGTCGAGATCATGGCTCTGGTGCGCCAGCTCGAGAGGAATGCCCTTCATGCCGGGGTTAATCAATCCTTCATGATTTCTCATTCTCATTACGAGGACAGCATCGACCTGGAGACGATGAGCCATGGCTTCGTGCCTGGCTATGAAGCCCACGAGCTGGAGGAGATGGAGACGGCGGTGGCTCCCCTTTCACAGGACCTAGTGGACAGAATAGGGAGCATAGTTCTCCCCTAGAGGGGTTAGTTAGCTAGATAGGTCAGGCAATCATTCATGCAACAAGTGGACAAGCTCCGACCCCTCTATGCTATCCAAACAAACTTATCATTTTGTTTTGTTTGATCGAATTTGTTTTTCCTCCCTTTTTATGTGTGAAAAGGGGCTCATGTGTTCTGACCCTTCCGTTTGTTAAGACCGTAGGGCCCGAGGTGTAGGAGGGAAACTCTGATCATGCTGGTAAGCAAGAGTGCCGTAGCCGCTGGGGCGTATGTTTCTCGTAGTCCAACTAGCCATGCTCAATCGTCTGTTTCTACGAACCTTGCCACTAGGTTTTTGACATGAGGGAGGGGTCGGGCGCGATGACTATTTCAGGAAGGGTGTATATATATGCCTTTAACACAGGAAGGGTGTATATATAGCCTTATCAGCCCCTGAGTGAGACCCGACCCCTTGCCATTGCTGGGTCAGGTGTCACTAAAGATTGAAGAGAGGATAGCGAAACTAATAGGAGAAAAGCATCTCTTGTTTTCGTGCGTACCCCCTCCCTAGGATCTAAGCCATCATTCTACGACTGCGTGTTCGGTCTCCTTGCGAGTCCAACTTTCCTCGAGCCCCCGCGCGTAGCAGGGGTGCGGTCGAGGGTCGGCTCGTCTTTGTGACCGGGGGGTCGAGCTAACGTCACTTGTCTTGGTGGCTTGAGTGACGCGCTCGGGGAGCTCGCTAACAGGCATGTTCGAGTGGAATCTAGGCCCGTCGTTCGTGACGGGGTCAGCATAGCCCCCATGTGGCATTCCACTGCTCCTTAACCCGTCTCCCGGCAGGTGCCCGTGTCACTTCGGAGAGCGACTCAGGTGTCCCACTAGCCTCCCCCCAATGGGGATTCTGTGGGATCGACTCGAGGTTAGGATCGAACGAGAAGGTTGAAATGACCTTGTCCGCTTCTAAGCGGGTCGGGCGAAGGCCGCTGGGGCTCATCTGTGTTTTCTCCCCTGGCTCTGTTCGACGCGAGGCGTCCTTGGGCCCTTCGCGGGCCGGCCTTCGAACCCTGGTCAGGTGGATTCCCGAGTTCGGGTCAGGCGGCTCGAGCCCTCGAGCCCAGTGGGGCTCGGTCGGGGTCGGCCATGTTTCATGCGTCACCATGTCCTTGGTTTTCGTAATCGAAGGGGCTGAGCCAACGACACTTACCTTGATGGCTCGAGTGTCGCGCTCGGCGAGCTCACTAACGGGCATGTCCGAGTAGAATCCGGGTCCATCATCCGCTGACGGGGTCGGCATAGCCCTCATGTGGCATTCCATTGCTCCATAACCCACCTCCCGGCAGATGTCCATGTCACTCCGGAGAGTGACTCAGGTGGCCCACTAGCCTATCCTCAATGGAGATTCTATGGGCTTGGCTCGAGGTTAGGATCGAACGAGAAAGGTCTAGATGTCCCTGTTCGCTTTTGAGCGGGGTCGGGCAAGGCCACTGGGGCTCATCTAGGTTTTTCTCCCCTGACTCTGTTTGATGCGAGGCGGCCTCGAGCCCTTCGTGGGCCGGCCTTCGAACCTCGGTCGGTCGCCGCTCATATCGAATGAGACGACTACCGCTTCGTGATGCGACGCGAAGCATTGTGATGTAGTAATTGCATATGCAATGCTTGGATGTATGGGATGAATGTATGAATGAATGAATGTATGAATGCATGCATGAGAATGGATGAATGAATGAATGATCATGCAATGGAAAAGAAAAGTGGGGGTCGGTAAAGTTACCTCGATGGCTTGAGAGACGAGTTCGGGGAGCTCTTACCAGATATGTCCGTGTGGGGTCCGGGTCCGACGTTCATGATAGAGCCGGCGTAACCTGCATGGGGCATCCCACTTCTCCGTACCATCTCTCAGCAGCGGCCCAAGCTGTCCGACCGACCTGGGCAACCTACTGGCCTCTCCTCAATGGAGATTCCGCCGGTGTGTCCCTTCGAATCCTTCCAGGGAAGGCGGAGGCTAAAGCTCGGGGTGCGGGGACAAAAACTCCGATCATGCTGGTGAGCAGAAACACCGTAGCCGCTGGAGCATAGGTTTCTAGCGGTCTAACCAGTTTTACTCAGAGTTTGTTTCCGCACACCTTGCCTCTAGGTTCTAGCTCGAGCAAGGTGTCGGGCATCGAGAATGTCTACCGAATAGACACTCCTGCCAGCCCCTGAGCGAGACCTGGCCCCTTGCCGTTGCTGGGGTCGGGGCACGATAGCGAAATTACTGTACGTAAAGTAAGGGTGACCCATCTCTCGGCAGCGGCTTGAATCGCTCGATCGACTTGAGTGGCCCACTGGCACAGGACTTACCTCGATGGTACGAGTGATGGGTTCCGGGAGCTCTTACCGGATATGTTCGAGTGGAGTCCGGGTCCGTCGTTCGTAACAGGGTCGGCATAACCCGCGTGGGGCATCCTGCTGCTCCTTACCCGTCCTTCGGCAGCGGCTAAGCCGTCCGGTCCCTTGTATTGCCCTGCTAGGATAGGACTTACCTACGGAGATAGAGGATGAGAACATCACGCGTAAGAATTTAGTTAGGCAGATAAGCCAGGAGGTGAACTTGTAATAAATGGACAAGCTCTTAAATTTTGTTATAGCCAAACAACTTTTTAGCCCTTCTCCCCTTTTTGTATGTAAAAAGGTTAGTGCATTCCGACCATTTCCGTCGTTAAGGTCGTAAATCTCAGGGGACAGGTGAGCAAATTCTAATCATGCTGGTGAGCAAAGGCGCCGTAGCTGCCGAGGCGTGGGTCTACACCAACAATTCTAGTTGCTATGATCACTAAGCACACATAGAGCTAAGTCACTACTCTCTAGTGAGCTCTCAAAGACTAACTAAAGAGTCTCACTAACCAAACTAACAAGCTCTCAAAGACTAGCAACACTAAAGAGCTTGGACTAGGCAACAATGTAAATAAAGTAATGCAAGAGAGAGTAGGGTGATTATGCCGCCATGGCGAGTGAGATGAACTCGTCACAATGAATACCAATTAATCACCGGAAGAAATCCAATCACAAGATGACACATGATTTTTCTCCCGAGGTTCACGTGCTTGTCAGTATGCTAGTTCCTGTTGTGTTGACCAACACCTGGTGGTTGGGCGGCTAATAGGAATTGATGACGCAGAACATGAAGAGCAGCAACCCAGATTTGCCTACGACTGAGATTGCAAAGAAGCTTGGGGAGATGTGGCAAAAGATGTCAAGTAATATTCTAGATCACTCTCCATTATATTATCCGAGTAATAGTATCAGCATTGTTTCATCTGTGAGGCAAATTTTGCAATGTTTTGTCATCATGTTTACAGCTAAAACAAAAGCTGTGTGCTTACGGTTCCCACGTTCCTTGTCATGAGCAGGCGAAGAGAAGCAGCCTTACATCCAGCAGGCCCAGGTCGACAAGAAACGTTATGAAAAAGAGTCCGCCGTCTATCGAGGTGAAGCTACAGCTGATGTGGATTCTGGCAACGAGTCTGACTAGATTCAAGCCCTTGGGCTGGCATGGTGGCACTGTTTGAAATTCTAGTGGCATGTACTATTATTATACGTCGGCAACTGTTGCCGCTGGGTGAAATTGCCAGCATGCGTGTGCGTGTGCCTACGGTGCCGGCACTAGTAGTTTGCCTCCAGCATTGCTGACAGTAAAGAGGGGGTTTCTTGTAGCGTACCTCTGCAGGGCAAAAGGTTGTACGAGTGTAGTCTAGTGACTTTTGTGTAAAAACCAACATAAGTGGTTTATGAGAGATGGTATATATTGCGCTGAAGCTTATTTATTTTTCATCGACGGACGAAAATTTAACTATTGATTGATGATGGCTGTTTTGCCTGATCTCGTTGGTGAAAATTCCAACAGATCCAAACACGCGGTGCCCGCCATCACAAGGCTACAAGCTCCCTAGGAGAGAGTCCTGGCCTCCTGGGGAATTTGTTTGGTGTCCCGGTGTTTGTCATAGGCAACTGCTCGCTCGCAGCACGCTCTTGGTCCAAACTAAAGAAAAGGACGCCCCAAGGATCTGTTTGGTACGTTCCCTCAGCTTGCCACACCATAAGGGCTTCACCAACGCAGGCTACAAGCTTGTTGGCCTCAGCCAAAAGCAATGGTACTTATAGATAAAAAAAAAGTAGAGCTGTCAAAACTCACATCGAAGGCAGCTGGTTTGGTGTGATCCAAGCGGATAGCTTTATCTCCCTCTCTGCTGCAAGTATTCAGCTTTTATTTTGTTGGGGACCAGTGGAGGCAGCTCACTTCCTGGCTGCAACGCGCGCTACAAAGGATGCTTCATCGTTTTGTCAGATGGAGCCATGGACTCCTCTGCAAGAAGCTCTGGCGCACTGCGGGACTACTACTCATGATGATTTAGACTAGAGACGTAGACGTGGAAGCTGAGACAGTAGTACACGGTGGTGCGTTGGGGAAGCCCTAACTACGGCTTGCCAAAAGTGAGGCGGCGATTTCGAGCGCCAGACTTCTGGCGTCAGTTGGCGTGGATATGCACAGCATGGCTTGTCAAAAGTGAGGCGGCGATTTTGAGCGTCAGACTTTTGGCGTCAGTTGGCGTGGATATATACACAGCGAGAGACGCCAATTTTGGCAAGAGTCACCTCGTGCGCCTCCAGGGAAATACTAGGGCCGAAGGGCCAGGAGGACGCCCCGGCGGCGATGGCGCTGCACCGTACCTGCCGGAGGGCGGCAGGCGTCATGATACGATGCTGCACCGTACTGCACCGGGGCCGGCTACAGGGACATGATGCTGGTTCCGCACTCGCAGGGCTGGTTGGTGACTTGGTGGCCGGAGAGGATCTTGGCGCATTGGTCTATGGTGGCTTCAGCGACGGCAGGCACCAGCGACGGGCAACACGCAACATGCATGCTTCCGCAGTGTGGTAGTATGGCTGACGTCGGATTCGCGTGCCTTCATCTTGCTGATTATTGTACTAGCTATTATTTATTAAAGGATTAAGTCCACTTTCGGCTCTTTTACTATCGTGTTTGTCTTACCTCCGACTACAAAACCGTCTCGTGTTGGTACCCTAACTGTCAAAACCGTTCACTTTTAGCACCTCGTCGCGGTTGTGGCGGTTTTGTCAGACGTGGGGCGGTTTTAATTATGCCAAGCTGGTGTTGACTGTGCCACGCTGGCCCCTCTCTTTCCTCCCGTCACCGGCGGCGAGCAGGCTACGGCAGCAGCGCACAAGCAGCGTGGCGGTACGCGAGCAGGCTGCGGCGGCAGCGCGCGAGCAGGGCGGTGGCGCTCGAGCAGGCTACGGACGCGGACGTCGCCTCCCTGGCGCTGGTGGCCTCCTGCGCGTACGAGGCGGGCACAGCCTGGGGCACCCGCGTCGGCTTCATGTACCAGTCGGTGGTGGAGGACTACTTCATGGGGTACCAGCGCTTCTTCTAGCGGGGCTGGACGTCCGCCTACTGCTACCCGGAGCCGCGGTCGGTGTTCCTCGACAGCATGCCCACCAACCTCAACGACGTACTGGTCTAGAACAAGCGTTGGATGTCCGGGATGCTCGCCGTCGGCGTCTCCAGGAGGCACTCCCCGCTCGCCTGTCGCTCGCTCCTCCACGGCTCGCTGCTCCAGGCCATGCGCTACGCCTACTTCGGCATCGCCGCGCTCTACGCCATTCCGGTGCCCTGCTACGCCACCCTGCTGCAGCTCTGCTCCTCCACGGCGTGCCGTTCTTCTCCTACCCCGCAACCGCAGAGCAGCGTTCGCGTCCTCGCTGCTGCAGCACCTGGGGGAGGTGTACATGGCCAGGCGTGGGAGGCTGGACCTGCGCACGTGATGGAACGAGCAGAGGTTCTGGGTGCTCAACGCCCTCACTGGTCAGCTCTTCGGTTGCGTCAGCGCTGCCTAGGAGCTGCTCGTGCGCCCGCGCCTTGGACTTCGACCTCACCAGCATGGCTGCCGATGGGAGGCTGTACCAGGACGGCGTCTTTGACTTCACGGGCTGTTCCACCCTGCTGCTCCCCGCCACCACGCTCTCCGTGCTCAACGCCGCGGCCATCATGGCCGGCACCTGGAAGATGACGTCGTGGGGCCGCTTCCAATTCGCCGGCGAGCTACTCCCGCAGCTGTTCCTCATGTGCTACGGCGCGGCGCTCAGCTACTCGCTGCTAATGGGGATGTTCCTCCGGTGGGATGCTGCCAGGGTTCCACCACGCATCACCACAGGGACAGGGGCCGCAGGCCGAGGGCGCCTCCGCCGGGGGCAGCCAGTGGAGGCAGCAGCACTGCGTCCCGCTCACGCGCGCTCGTCGGCCATGGCGCGGCCGCCTGCTCGTCCGGTGGCCCTAGCGCATGAGCCCGACGGTGGCTTAGCTAGCCCGATGCGGCAACCCACGCGCACGCTCACTCAGCGGCGGCGTGGTAGCCAGACGGCGGCGAATGATTGCAACGGGAGCAGCGGCTACTGTGCGCGGCTGGTGGTGCTCGAGCTTAGCGGAGCTAGACGACACACGAGCTGGGCGGCGGATTCGACGGCCCTCGCGGGCCTCGCAGCAGTGCAGCAGCTGCGCTCGTCGGCCATGGCGCAGCAGCCTACTTGTCCGGTGGCGGCGACGACGACTCGACTGCACTGTCCGAATGCTACTGGAGCTAGAGGAAGGAGGGGAGGGAATGAGTGGGTGACGCGCGAGCCCCACATGTCACTGAGATGAAGGCCAGCGTGGCATGGTCAAACCCGTTCCACGCCGGACAAAACCGCCTCTTCCGCGCCCAGGTGCTAAAAGTGAACGGTTTTGACAGTTAGGGTACCAACACTAGACGGTTTTGTAGTTGGGGGTTAAAATCAGACAAACACGATAGTTGAGGTGCCAGAAGTGAACTTAATCCTTTGTTAAATAAGGAGGCTTCGTGTCCCTACTAGATTTATGGTTGGACACAGTTATAACCGTGACCGCTCACGCGCGCAACCCCGCTCGCCGGTTAAAACCGTGACCCCTCGCCTAAGCTAGGGTTTATTATAGTTCGCTCCTCCCTCGTCACGCCGCCTAAGCTCCTGTCCGCCGCCGCAGTGGGCACGTAGCCAGCGATAGCACACGCCGCCTCGACAGGCACCAGCACAATGGCCGTGGTGCAAGCAGGCATGGGCCTCACCCGCTTCATCCTCCTCATCGGCATTGGTGCGTAACGCCGCCGCCCCATACTCCGTTGTGCACTTGCCCGTCGATCGATCTGCTGCATGCTACCCTATGATTTACTAGATCGAGCTAGCTAGCTCTTCTGGTGCTTAGAACCCGCAACACAGCCCACGCGCGTGCCTTTGTTTTTTTTCCTCCAATTCTCCTTCTCCTTTTTTTCTCATCCGGATCGATCGTGCAGGTGCTGTCGGCGGCCCCATCGCTGCCCGCAGTGGCAAACTCGGTGAGCTCCTCCGCGATCTTCAAGTGCGTGCGGCAGCGCACCGCTCCGATCAATCTACGATCTACACCCTGCGGCGTGTTTGCATTGTGCTTTCAGCTCTGAATTCTGAGATTTTTTTTAATTGTAACACTTTTTGTAAACTAATTCTAAATCTAACACTGTTTGTTTTTTATTTTCAAAACTAACACTTTCGGCCGCGCCTATTGCCATGGTGGCGCGGTAGGGGGCTGATATGGCGACGACCGGACCGGCTGACCGTTGACATGGCGGGGCCTGCTGCGCCACCGATCTTGGCGCGGCAGTGCCGCGCCCTGATCCATGGCGTGGTAGAGCCGTATAAAAGCCCTGTGGCCAGTCCTGCTGCCCGAGCAGCCTGCCCGCCCGCCCATGCCTGGCCGCCGCGCCCGCATCCCGCCCGACCCTCCGTTGCCACCTCCCTCCATTCCCTTCCATTCCCCGGCCGCCTCCCTCCCTCGTCGTCCTCGTTCAAGGTAATGACGCACTTTTTATTTTCGTTTGAATGGTGGATAGGAATATTATGAATGGGAGTTAAGGTTAGGAGAAAAATTATGTTTGGGAACTATGGGCTATGGTTTGAAGGTTAATTATTTAGTTAGAAGTATGTTTACCTTGTATATTTTTGTTGCTATAAGTGTTGGTTATATTATTTTAGTTGCAATGTAAATGATTATATTTTACATTAATTTGCGTTGTTTTGATTGATGTTTAATTTGAACCGTTTTATTAGATGGAAGACATGTTTCGGGAGCAGTTGTGGTGAAAACGGGGTCGTCCTAGAGAATTATACCCCAACGAGTCTAGCAAAGATGCCCCTGTCCCTTCTGACCTCACTGTCCCTAACTGTGACTGTGGTCGTCCGGCCGACGTGTTTCAATCGAGACATCCGGACACAGCGGCTCGTTGTTTCTACACATGCAATCGTTTTAATGTAAGTAATTGTTTCTGTTTGTATTTTTTCTTCATTTGTATTACTAGGTTACTAATATTTTGTTGGAATTTTGTTGTGTAGGCCCATGAGAGGTGCTTTTTCTTTCAGTGGATCGACGATGCAGACAAGTTTGACCCCAGGTACCTCCTTTTCGACGATTGGTGGAGAGGGCGACATCCACGAGAGCACTTCGAGTGGTGGATTCCACCCCCCCTAACCCCCCTCCAATGATGGCTAAGGAGAAGCACTTAGTCATAGTTAGACGACTCGAGGAACCTCCTCTGTGCAATTGCGGAGATCGAGCTATGATAAACCCTGAGAATACGTTGGAGTTTGTGTGTCCAAACAAGCATGAAGTAAGTGCAAAATGTATGTGTTGAAATGTTGAGCTATATGTGTTCATGTACTAATGTCACCTTATTTAGATGTATTCAATGGCGAAGTGTCGTTTCAAGGAGTGGTTGTATGGTCTTAAGAACCAATGGCCAAAAGAACCTCCAAAGGCAAAGCAAAAGAAGAAAGAAAGGTTAATTTACAAAGCACCTCCAGTCAAGTGCAAATGTGGTGTTAAATCCAACTATAGTCTAGTCCCTTCGGAGCTTGGAATAGGCCATTATTGCGGCCATATGGTTGACTATGATGAGGTTAGTTATTTTTGTGGTAACCATGAAATCATATTTTGTTTCTTTTGCTAAGACATATATGATATAATTTTTTGTTTGAACAGAGCACTAGGAAATGCAGGTGGGAATGTTATGATGGTCAAGCTAAGTTCTTGGATGAACTGAAGGGGAAGAAAGTAATTGCACGGAAGAGGGGATATGGACCTGACTACATCAACCTATTCGTTAAGCATCACAAAGACAAGATGTGTGAGTTTGCTAGACAGCGCGGTATTTGTAACCCGATCGATGTTGGGCTTGACAAATGGGGATTGGAGAGACGGCTGGCGTTAGAGGAGGAGAGGGCAAGGAAGGAGGCAAGGGAGGAGACAAGAGTACAGATGCAGGTCTTGAATGAGCATGTTGTTGCATTATGTGTTAGTGAGTGCTTGAAAGCCTATTTTTCGTTGCCTGATTTTAAATGTAATATAATCGCGTTGTTAACTGATTGTATTTTATACATGAAGAGATTGGATACAGCGAGGAACATGCTGCAGAGGTGGCTCGTGCAAGGTACGAGGAAAAGAAGTTAGATGAGCACAGAAAGTGAGCTGGTCGTACCGTTGAATCACCGATTGTGTTGTCTGATGAGGGAGACGAGGATAAGGACGACACTATCAGACTCAGCGAGCTCATCGCTCTAGCAGAGGCGGGGTTGCAGGTGGAGGAGGCTGAGGATGACACTGGCAGACTGAGCGAGCTCATCGCTCTAGCAGAGGCGGGCTTGTAAGCGGAGGAGGATGACGACGCGTTCTTCACTCAGGCCGCAGAGGCCGCAGATGAAGCGGAGGCCGCTTACTATAGGTAAAAGGTAGATCAGGGTAATGCAGGTGTGCCCAGCCATAACAACAGGGTTGTGGTTGAGGATTGGTACTCGGACGATGAGTTGTTTACTCAGTATGTTTCTGACTGAGGGTTTTTTATTGCGCCGTCTGTTAGTTCCATGCGTTATTAATGATCAATGTAGCTATGTACTAGAAATTCCATTGTGTTGTCTTATATTCCATTTGAACTATTGATGTATTGTACCCATATATCATGTACTCGGATTACCCATGGTCGATCTTAACTGATCCCATCTGTTTGTAGCATGCGTTGAGAATTTCTAAAACGAACATAATCAAGTGAAATTATCTCGAATACAGCGCCATAGCCCACTGGTTCTGCCGCGCCATAGCCCACTAGTTCTACCACGCCATAGTCCATGGCATGGCAGTGACGCGCCATAGCCCACGGTGCAGCAGTGACGCGGATAGAAACCGACCAGCCTCAATTGAGCTACTGTCGGTGCTGTAAACAACTACAAGTGTTGCCGCGACCGTGCGCAAGTTGAAACGAATATGAAGCAAATAAATGGATGACAAGTTGCCACATAACATTTTCATTGGTTTATGAGTCTACAAGTTTCAGATGACAATATTCGTTCGACATAAGTTCGACATAACGAACTAAGTCCCAGGAATGTAAGGATCCCTCGAACGCCTCTTGGAAACCTCGTCGTCCGGTGGAAGAAGGGGGTAGTCGTACTCCACCTCAAGAAGGGGGTACATCTGGTGCAGCGTGGGAGGGGCCATCCTGTTACAAATTGATAAACAAAGGGTTAGAGTATTCAAATTAACAATATTCAAATTAACATTATGTATCATTGCAAAATTTGAACTACTTGTTATAAAATACGAACACAATATGAAAGCACCTGCTACCCTTGTCTTCTATGCCTGCTAGCCTTGTGACCAGATTCTTTGCAAACAGAGCAAAGATTCCTGCCATGGGTCTCGTTGAAGTCTCCATCGCCGTACATGTCTTTGCCGTACCCTCTCGTAGCGTCCAAGTCCCCCTTGAGTCATAACCATTATAAGGAGATACAAGGGTGGCCACTGTGTTAGGTCAAGGTATGGCTCGAAGCTCATCTCCCAAATACTAACGGTGTTCGAACGGAGATACAAGGGTGACATATATGGCAGATCCTCATAGTTGTACCTGCAAACCCTGCAGGTCGTGATCATATGAGAGCAAGGGGCATGCATGATCTGAGGGACATTGCAACTGCACTCTACCTTTTCAAGATCAACATGGTAGTTTTGTCCACCATAACATTCGCCGCCCAAGCTTGTGCCACCCTTGCCCCGTACACTAAAGATATGGCGGCAGGGTCCATACGGCTCAGCGGTGTGCTGCTTGGCCAATTTCTCTGCCTCCTTCAAATGTTCAGCTCTGACCTTTCCAAAATGCCCCTGCTCAGCTATATTCCTCTACGCAAGTTCCCACCTCTTCACAAAATATTCGTTGCACTTATGAAAGGAGAACTCAACAATTCCAGACACAGGCAACGATCGAACTTCGGTGAATACACGGTTGAAGGACTCCGAGGAGTTAGTGGTCATGATGCCATACCTGAAACCCCGCTCATCAGATGCTAACGCCCACTGAGCCTTCTGTTCCATCCGTGCCTCTAACCAGGCCTTTCCCGCTTCATTTACCATCTTGTCTAGTTCTCTCTTTGTCTCCTTGAATTGGTGCTCTGTACATACACAACATAGAGCCTTTACCTTATCACATACCTCTTGCTTCCGCCGACGCCGCCAGAAATTAGCGACAAAGTGTCTCATGCACCATCTATGCACTAGAGGTGGGAACCCATCTATATGCTCAACTGTAGCATTAAGAAGCCCTGTGTGACGGTCCGAGATCAAACATATAGTGCGAGATGGGCCAAACACTTGTACACGTAGAAGCCGCATGAACCATGACCACGATTCATTGTTCTCTCCCTCTACCAAAGAAAAAGCCATGGGCACTATCTGGTCCTCAGGATCAACAGCAGCAGCCATCATCAAGGTGCCCCTATACTTTCTTGTCAGGAAAGTGCCATCAACAAGTACGACTGGCCGACAAAACTAGAATGCATGTTTCGTTTGCGCGAATGACCAGAACACACGATAGAGGACATGCCTCAATGGGTCCCGAAAACACATCCCTCTGGTGTCCACAAACCATTTCAAGCCAGGGTTGTAGTAATGCATTGCATATAAAATGCATGGCACCCTGTTGTACGCTTCCTCCCAACTACCCCATCGAATCGCCAGGGCAATTTGCTTAGCACGCCAAGCCTTTCCATACTTCACATTGTACTTAACAAAGCTAGATATGGACTGTTGTAAAGAAGACACCGAAATATCGTTATTGTCATCAACAAGCCCTAATATACGATGAGCAAGGTAACGTTTAGTGAGCTACTGATGATTTTCCTTCCCCCTATTGTCTAGGCAAGTGTGGGGTTCATGTCGACAGAATATCGTTGGCAGTCCTCCAAGGGGTATCCCACGAAGGTAGATTGATCGGTAGAGGAGCGCAAGATCAAGAACAAGAAGGCAACAGAGACACATGAGTTAGACAGGTTCAGGCCGTCAGTATGATGTAATACCCTACTCCTATAGTCTGTTGGTTTGTATTAGCTATCGTCTGATATTGTGTGAGTTTGGAGGGGGTCCCTGTCCGCCTTATATAGTCCGGGGAGCAGGGTTACAAGTCGGTTAGATCTAAGAGATAACCGGAAAGTAATAACTGATTACATGAATCTTGGGATCATACATATCCTAACAGATCTCGTAGTATCTTCAGGATATCTTCCAGATGTCTTGCGGGAGCCACCGAGCTGAGTCGTGCCCCGCAAGGCGTCGTCTTGTGGGCTGGGCCGCCCCTAGGGGCACAGCCCATGTGGTCTGCCGTGGGTATCCGGGGTCGTACCCCCCACAGTTCGACAACTTTAGTTATCCTCCACTTGCCATCACTTTGTCTCTTTCGTGTATTTAACCTCCATATACAACCGTTTTTGCATATCACATGGTACCTCAACTCCTGGTCCGAATGAGTGACGGTGTACGGCCTATGGTGATACACAACATAGTCCTGAAGGAAGTGCTTTATCTCTGACATTGTATTGAATATCATCTCCTTTCTAAGGGTTTCTTTCTCATGGTCATACAATGATTTCCTACACATCTGGAGACCGGTATCACAAACTGCCATATCGGTCATGCTGATATCCCTATAGTTCGGAACGCCCCTGAAAGGTACGTTCATCGACCTTAGATGCTTAAGCTCAGTCGCTGTGTAAGGTGGTGGTGGAACATACTGCTGCGCTTCGCTAATTCTGGCCCATGAATCATAGGGGGTATCATCTGCTGCCAAATCTGTGACTAGTCTACCATGAGCCTGAACACCATGCAAAACCTCAGTTGGTACTGGTAATGGCATAGTATGAACCGGTACTGGCATGGCATCAGTCGGTGTTGGCATAGCATCTGTACCTCCTTGGTCATCATCAGAATCGTCTGAATCACTGCTAACTACATCACTGATCCTGTCCTCCTCCTCCTGCTCCTCCTCTTCCCGTTCGAACTCATTCACATCGAAGTCATTGCTTATACAGCCTACTGCAGTTGAATGAAACTGCTCCTGCGTCAACTAACCGTCCAAATCCATGTTATCCTGAGTTGTTTCCCCTTCGACCCCTAATTCTTGTTCATTGCCTCCAAAACCATCAATGGACGGGCCGTCCTGAACACCCTGCATCCTGTACACATTCTCCACCATCACCTCAGCCATGGGCACATTGGAACCTTGGAGCACCCTAGTGTAGCGGGACCAGTGAGCAGGGTCGCGCAAAGGCATGAGGACATAGTATGCCCTAGTCTTCCCAGTATCAAACCTCTCATTCAGTGTGAAATCACCGCCAAACTTTGCATTCAAACGGCCACAAAGGTCGTTGAAGCTAGGAGGTTCATCAAACCATTACAATTCTTCTTCCATATCCTCAAATATACCATCTTCTCTCTAACACTTCCTCCGTATAAAACTCTAACACAACAATCCATCTGCAAAAGCATTTCCAGAAACTTCATTAAGTCATCGAAATCGTCGTACGTAATGTCCATAGTAATATTAATACCTATTCTAACTATAACTATACTAACTAATCTAATATTAACATCTATACAAGGCTAACTACAATAACTAATTAGACTAAATCCAATGTATAACTAGACTTAATAAATGTACTAACTAAACTACCTAACTTTACTATCTATACTAACTTACTATATTACCTATACTAACTAAACTAACTAACTATACTAACTATACTTTACTAATTATACTAACTTTATTAACTATACTAACTACACTAGGGGAGTACCTCGCGGCAGCGGTGCTCGTCCTCGCGGCGGTGGCGCGCTAGACTGGGCCGGGAGGCGCGAGCGCTGGCCTCGGCTGGCGCGGTGGGCAGCCGCCGTGTGTGGCCGGAGGCGGTGGCGCGCCGGCGTGTGGGCGCGGCGGCCGCACCGGGTGGCCGTGCCGTGCAGGCGTTCGTGGCGCGGCGGCCGACGTGCTCGGCGGCGGGCTGGCGCGGGCGGACACAGGCGGACGCGGGCGCGGCGGTCAGGCGCGGCCGGGCGGGCAGGCGGGACTGGCCGCGAGGTTTTTATACGGCTCTGCCGCGCCATGGATCAGGGCGCGGCACTGCCGCGCCAAGATCGGTGGCGCGGCAGGCCCCGCCACGTCAACGGTCAGCCGGTCCGATCGTCGCCACGTCAGTCCCCTGCCGCGCCACCATGCATGGCGCGGCATAGGCCTTTGGCCGCATCATGACAATAGGCGTAGCCAAAAGTGTTAGTTTTGAAAATAAAAAACAGACAGTGTTAGATTTAGAATTAATTTAAAAAAGTATTAAAATTAAAAAAAAATCAATTCTGATCCGCGTTTGATTTCCTGATGCTGCTGCCTTCGCAGTAGAGAGAAGGGGCGGGAGTGGAATCGGCCCCCGTCAACGACGACACTAACATAGTACGTCATGCGTCATGCGTCATGCGTGCATCGTGCATCGTGCATCGTGCAACACCCTGCTTCTGCTTGTATATGAACGACGCGGCATGATGCGTGTACCTTGTGCTAGCATATAATTAATGTAGCACGCTGTTCTGTTTTATTTAGGGTGTCTTTAGTGCCACCCAAAATCCAAAAAAGTGCTACAGTATTCATCACATCGAATCTTGCGATACATGTATGGAGCATTAAATGTAGACAAAAAAAAAACTAATTGCACAGTTTGATTGGAAATTACGTGACGAACGTTTTGAGCCTAATTAGTCCACGATTGAACACTATTTGTCAAATAAAAACGAAAGTGCTACAGTAGCCCAAATTCCAAAATTTGGGCAACTAAACACGCGCTTAGGTGGCTAAAGCACTTGCTCAATTGACCAACGAGGTTCATCACGTCGTGACAAGACCTATTATTCAGGTGGATACAGGAAACGGAGGTCTGTCACCTCAACTACGTACTGCGCTTGAATCTGTTTGTTCTGCTAGACAATTTCCATGTTTCAAAAAACAAGATAAGAGAGGTAGAGCTAGATTTCATTTGCGCTGTGTTCTCCTGATCCAATTCAAAACGTGAGAGCAGTCATCATCCCCAAGAAACACCCTGTTCACTGAGCGATAGGTTTTGAGATCACGGCTTTTGAGCACGCAACTTCCCCTTTTCATTTCAAGTGATTCAGGGACCATCCTTGCACTGCAGCTGTGGTAAGCATCACAGACAAATTGAACAAGCGCCTCAAATGGTTGCGAGCCATCGACCCAGTGGTAAATCTTCTCATTGCGGAACCAGGTAAGTTGCCTCTTTGCAAAGTTCCTAGATGTTCTCTGAAACTTGGCGAGAAAGTCAAGGAACTCTTGCGGGGTGCTTTCGCCTCCGTTCTGCCTACAGTGCAGCAGGTACTCCATGGCTTGCTTGTAACCGATGGCACTAGTTGCAGAGTTTATACGTGGCTGCAAACCGATATCAAGCAGCCATGAGGCTTCCGAAAGTAAGCCGCCTGTGTCAGCCAGCATTTCTTCACACCTCAGATCAATTGACCGGTACAGTTCAATGCGTGGACTTGCGAGGAAAATACAGAAGAAGTCATAATCCAGCTCCCTGGCCTCGCAGTTCCCAGCAGCGGAGGGGGCCTCAGTTAGGTCGGTGTCATGCTGTTCACAGAATGCATCGTACGGTGAGGCGAAGGCAGAAGGAGGGGAGCCTGATGACCTGATAATCTCAAGGCTGCGGCTCAATCTGTTCCAGTTATTGACAGACAAGCCCCGAGCTTTGGGGTCACCAGCCTGCACCACCAGCTCTACCGCTTCCTCCCACTGGCCGGTGTCCCGAAAATCAGCAAGCTCAGACCACACGGCCAAAGTGGTGTGCATGGATGACTGTGGAACGTTCGGCTTGCCATAAATGTACCATCTCAGGTACAGCCCAGTCCCTCCTGCAACAACAGGCACACAGCCCCTGTCAAGAACATCCTGCGTCGCCCTCCGGGCATCGCGGAAGAAGGCTCCAGCAGAGTAATCGTCGGACACGTCCAGTATGTCGATCAAGTGATGCGGCACTAGGCTCATCTCCGCCACAGACGGTTTGGCAGAGCCAATGTCAAGGCCACGGTAGACTTGCACGGAGTCCGCACCGATGATCTCCCCTCCGAGCCTCTTGGCCACCTCCAGCGCCATTCTGCTCTTTCCAGCACCAGTAGGACCCGAGATGACGATGACCGTGTCTTTCTTCTTCTTCTTTTGATGAGTTTGTGGTGGCAGAGAGGATGTGGCCATCGTGGTGATCTTGTTTGCAGCGCGGCAAGATGAGGGAAGCCTGTGCTGTGACTGCGAGCACAGGACAGGCCAGGTCCTCCAGATGGCACGCAGCGTCGCCCCCAGCTGCTGTGGCCTCATCTCGCTGGACATGATAGAGGAACGGTACCTGCCAAAGAGGTAGACGGAATTTTAGGTTAGGATACGTGATTGCCTGAGACGAAAATGCTGCTGGACACCGTTTGAAGCCCCTGCAGGCAATTCATCAAACACCTAGGTAGGACTCAGTCGAGAGCTGCCATTGGTCAGTCCCGGCATGGAGTCATGGAGTGGCAGCCTTATTTAGCCATGGTGAGCAGCAAGGAAGCGCTGAGTGTGCGTGTACAGGGTGAGGGACACATGGGGGTAATTCAAACGGAGGATGCGGACTAGTGGCTGTGGCTGCGGCGGCGAGTTCCGACAAGGTTGCTCTCGTGCGCTACACGGGGGCGGGGGGAAGGGGTGGGCGGAAGCGGTGGAGCGGCAGCCATTCCGATTACCTTGAGCCAGCAACTTTCGGCCTCTCCTCCGTGCCACCGCCGGCGTGGTGCGCCCGGCCGCCGCGCTTCCGAGTTGCGAGCACGGAGCACCCGCCGGCGCCTCGGCCGTTAGCCACTGGGGAAGAGACCTCCTATCCACTGGCATTTGGGCCCACGGGACACGCTACTCAGAAATGTCTCGGGCTATGAGGCTGTCCGCACCGCGGCCTTCTGCAAACGGCGCAGCAGCGCCGGTATCGCGCGCAGCGCACACCTGTATGCGGCACGCGACGGTAGCAGCTCGCGCGCACCGCTATCCGTGGAGGCCGCGCTGCCGGCCGCTATACGCCTCCCGAGGTTCCTGCGAGAGAGAAAGAGAGCTGGGGAGAGAGAGAAAGGGGAGGGAGAGGAATAAAATATGAAATAGTAGGTATAGAGTATGGGATAGAGGTAATACGAGTGCAGAAGAAATGAGTATAGAGTAGAGAATCTCGATGACTCAGATAGAATATTCTTTTTTAAGATGGAAATAGAGGTCGACGAGTGCGGATAGCCTGAAGCCCACGGCACACGCTACGCCGAAACCACAAAAAGGAACAAAGGCGGGCTATGAAGCCGTACTCAGAAAAGCAATAAAAGCCCACCACGTGGTTGTTTGCCACGACATAGATGAGGAGGGGTTCTCCTCGTTTGGGAGCGACGAGGATTGGGACCGACGTGAGTGACGTTTTGAGGCTTTCAAAAGCCTGCTATGCTTCCTCGGACCAGACGAACGCGTCTGTCTTTTTGAGAAGCTTGCAGAGAGGCATCCCCGCTCGCCTAGCCAGGAGATGAACTGGCTCAGGGCGGCCAAACAGCCGGTAAGCCTTTGTATGCCCTTGACGTTCCGTATAGGGCCCATGTTGGAGATGGCCGTGATTTTTTCGGGGTTGGCCTCGATACCGCGTTCGGACACGATATATCCAAGCAGCTTTCCCTTCGGAACCCCGAAAACACATTTTTCAAGATTCAATTTGATATTGAACCTTCGGAGGTTCGTGAACGTTGCGGCCAAGTTTGCGATCAGGTCGCAAGCTTGAGCCGTTTTGACCACTATGTCATCAACATAGACGGCGATTGTTGGTTTTGGCCGCTTGACTTGGTCAGGCTAGTCGAGTGGGTCGATTTGATCGGCGAAGCATTGCTGCATGCACCGTTGATAGGTGGTGCCAGCGTTCTTTAGACCGAAAGGCATGGTTACATAGCAGTACAATCCATACGGGGTGATGAATGAAGTTGTGAGCTGGTCGGACTCTTTCATCGCGATCTGGTGGTAGCCTGAGTAGGCATCTAGAAAGGAGAGGATTTCACATCCTGAGGTGGAGTCGACTATCTGGTCTATGCGCCACAAAGGAAAATGGTCCTTCGGACATGCCTTGTTGAGGCCAGTATAATCAACGCACATTCTCCCTTTCTCGGTCTTCTTTTTAACAAGAATAGGATTGGCTAGCCAGTCAGAGTGGTATACCTCCTTGATGAATCTGGCTGCCAGGAGTTTGATGACCTCCTCACCTATGGCCCTGCGCCTCTCGTCGTCAAAGCGATGCAGGCATTGCTTGGCGGGCTTCGAGCCTGGGACGAGGCGTAATGCATGCTCGGCGACCTCCCGTGGTATGCCCTGCATGTCAGAAGGTTTTCGTGTGAAGACATCACGATTGGTGCACAGAAAGTCAGTGAGCTCGCATTCCTATTTGGCCGGGAGCTGGGTCCCGATCCACACCGTCTTGGTTGGGTCAGTGGGGTCGATTCCCACCGCCTTAGTTTCCTCGAGTGGGTGGAAGGCAGTCGAGGAGGTTGGCTTGTTGTAGTCCGGGACTGCTAGAGTCGATGATTCTCCGAGCTAAGGAAGCTCGGCTGAGTCGATAACGGTAGTGGCGAGCTCGTAATGCTCGCGGTCGCACGTGTAGGCGTGTGAAAGGTGCTACCCACAGTGATGATGTCGTTCGGTCCTGGCATCTTCAACTTGAGGTAGGTGTAGTTGGGGATCGCCATGAACTTGGCGTTGCATGGCCGCCCCAAGATGGCATGGTAGGACCCTGGGAAGTCCACCACCTCGAAGGTGAGGACCTCCGAGCGGAAGTTGGCTTGGTCGCTAAACATGACGGGTAGGTCGATCTGCCCGAGCGGGTATGCCTACATTCCCGGGATCACACCGTGGAAGGGAGAGCTCACTGGGCGGAGCTCTGACCGGGGGATGCGCATGGCGTCGAGGGTGTCGACGTAGAGGATGTTGAGACCGCTGCCTCCGTCCATCAGCACCTTGGTGAGGCACTTTTTGCAGACAATGGGGTCGATGATGAGTGGGTAGCGACCCGGTCTGGCGATGTGGGAAGGATGGTCCCTCTGATCAAAAGTGATTGGAGATTCTGACCAGTTAAGGAAAGAGGGGACGGCCGTTTTGGCGATGCATGCCTCTCTGTAGCGCACCTTGTGCTGGTGTTTGGAGTAGATGGCATCGGATCCCCCAAAGATCATGAGGCATTCCTCGGGGTCAGAAAGCCATCATCATCCTTGCATGCCGCGCCTCCTTTCTTGGGCGCTGCCTCCTTGCCCTTTCCTTCCTTTGGCCCGCCAGCCTATCGTAGAAAGCGCTTGAAGAGTTCATAGTCCTTGTAGAGGTGCTTAATGGGGTAGGCATGTTTGGTGCATAGGCTCTCCATGAGCTTGTTGAAGGGGTTGGGCTGACCCTACTAGGGCTGCTTGCCAGCACGATCGGCCACTATGACCAAAGCGGAGTTGGCCGATCGGCGCCGATCCTTCTTGTTTTTTCCCCTTTGCGTGGAGAGGCCCTCGTCTTGGTCCTCGCGCTTGGCCTTGCCCTTGTCCCAGCCTCTGCTAAAGACCGCTCCGACCGTCTCCTCACCGGAGGCATGGTTCATGGCGACGTCGAGCAGGTCGCGGGTGATACGGGGCTTCAGACAACCGATCTTGTGGATCAAGGACTCACAGGTTGTCCCAGAGAGGAATGCGCTGATGACGTCCGCGTCAATGACATCAGGAAGGGAGTTGTATCGTTTTGAGAACCTATGGATGTAATTCCGTAGGGACTCATCGGGCTCCTGCTGGCAGCTCTTGAGGTCCCAGGAATTTCCAGGGCGGACATACGTCCCCTAGAAATTCCCGATGAAGATCCACTTGAGATCCTCCCAGTCGCGGATGCTGTCAAGCGGGAGGAATTCAAGCCAGGCTCGAACATGCCCCCCCACGCATATGGGGAGGTATTGAATAATGAAGTGGTCATCATCCACTCCTCCAGCTCAGTAGGCGAGCCGGAAGTCTTCGAGCCATATATCGGGATTCATTTGCCCGGTATATTTGGCAATGTTGGTAGGTAGTCGGAATCGCTGTTGGAACGACGCTTTCTGGATGCGACGGCCAAAGGCCCATGGTCCTAGGCCATCCGGGCTGGGACTCCGGTCATCTGGTCGACGACCATGCCTGGGGTGTGTTTCCCCGCTCCCCTGATGGTCCGGCCAGGGCCCGTGCCACCTGCTCTCACCACCCCTTGATGGACGTCATCATCACGCCAGGCTTGACATCGATTGTTGATGATGCTACGAGCATCTCGATTTGGCCCGAGCCATTCACGCACAGGTGGTCGGTGTGGAGCGGCGCCGGGTCAGGCCGTGGTGCAGCTGTGGCCTCCTGTTCCATGCCCGGCGACTATAGTGGTGAGCGGATGGAGCGATTCGACTGGTGCGCCCCCATTCCCCCGGTAGGGAAAGAGGCCACAAGCCGGTGTCTCGACGCAGAGCTCTCCGCTTATTGAACGGTGGTGTTTTCCACCAGCGCCCGGAGGTTCCAGTGGATCGCCTGCTCCTAAGGGTCGATAGGCTCTGAAAGGCCACGCAGAAGCATCACCGCAGCGGCTATGTTCTGGCCAGCCCGAGCAAACTATGGGGGATTGTTTTCTCCATCTAGGATGTTGCGCTGGACCTGATGGGCGTGACCCCAGGCACCGCTCATCGGGTTACGCACGCGTGGCGCAGCGTGCTGTGCTGAGCGCACCGGCGCAGGTGGCGGCTGGCTCTACCGCCTTTGTCGTAACTCCTCGTCGTGCTCCTGCACACGCACGAGGGCCTCCGCACGAGGGTCTGGAGTGGTGTGAGTCTATAGGGACTCCGCTACCATCAGCGGCTATCCTAGAGTGTCCGCCATAGCGCACTCCCAGGACAGAGGGTGGCTAGGTGCCACGACGTCGCCGATGCTGGAGCCGTCACTTTGAACCTCGTCATCCATGAGGTCATGGAAAGATGCGGGAGCATAGCCCGCCATCCCCACGAATTTGGATATGAGAGGGGGCGACATCAGCATCTTTCGGAACCCCCGCGCGTATGGCATAGGGGAACCAGTCGTATGGCAGTCACGGTGGGTACAACGGGGTCCCTCCGGAGAGTCAGCGGAAGATATTAAATAGCGAGTAAAGAACAATATGTACGTTACTCACAGTGGGGTTTGAGCCCAGTATGGGCTCAGAGCGAAGCGCATGTGTCTCGTCATTGAGGTCGTTGGGTGGCCCAGAGCCGACGGAGGGCGCTCCTCCTCCGACGGGCGCCGGGATAGGTGCCTCCTCGCGAAGGTGAAGCACGTCAAGCTGGTCGGCGATGAAGTCTAGGCTTTCAAAGAGGAAGGTCTGGGACAGCTCGAAGACAGAGGAACCCACATCCCAACAGGTGGGAGCATGAGAAACTCCAGCGAGCCGAAGTGAGTCGTATCGCTTTAGCCCGTCTTGATGAAGATGGCAGAAAGGTGGGCCATTCGATGACCAAAAGCGTGAACGTACGTCGTCCTCCCCACGAACGGCGCCAACTGTCGGTGCAAAAAGTGACCAACACGTAAATATTTGTAGTTTTGCCGTACGTTGCGATCGGATGTGGCCTAACGCTCAATGACACAGGGTTTATACTGGTTTAGGCAATGTGCCCTACGTCCAGTTTTAGTCGGTCGGTGACTTTATTCCTGAGCCCAGGTGCTTGAAGTTTGCTATGGGGTTACAAACAAGTGGGAATAAGATGGGGGTGTTAGAGGTCCGGTCGGACTCTAGACTGAAGGGCCAAGAGTGATGAGAGCTCCTACGTGCGCTAAGTATTGGAACATATGCTTTATGTAGCTTTAGAGTTCTAGAGCCATGGAGCTATTCAAGTGCTCAGAATGTCTAAAGCTAAGTAGAGTGAGAGTCGGAATGACCGTCGTCCTTTTAGTAGAGAGCGCATCCCCTTTTATAGATGAAGGGGACGGCCTTACAAGTTTATGAGAGAGAGAGATTGTGTGCTACCTAGTCTTGTTGCCCACGCCATTGGGTACACGACGGTTTGTCGACGCCCACAATACTGTTGATGCCCAGATGCATGTGACAGGCTCCATCGTGTTCTTATAGTATGGCAAATGTCGGCGCCTACCATACTGTAGGACAAATGTCGACACCCACAACACTGTTCGTGTTCTGACATGTCTGAAAGGTTGCAAAGCACCCTTCTGGCGCGGCCTGGCGGTACTGTCCTGCAGGTGTGTACGGTACGGTCCTCGGTATTGCAGTTGACTTGAGCGTCTTGCCTTATCTGCTTCGCCTGTTCCTTGGGTCCTTACCGAGCCGAGCTGGCGTCCCCGATCAGTCGTTCCCAGTCGACTCCGACCGCGCCGGTCGGAGGAGAGCTGTAAGCAGAGGTACAGCGTATTCCCGGTCGGAAAAACGGGTCGGAGTCGGAAGCGAGCATCGTCCCCTCCTTGGCCAGGTTTTCCAGTCAGAGACTGGATCGCTCTTTCGGCCTATCGTTAGGTATCTGGGCCATCCCATGAGTCGCGCGTCGTTGTAATGCCATCTGCTGGGTTGAGTTTTTTTGCTAGGAAGCGGGCTCATCAAGAACCCTAGGTTTATGAACCTGACAAGTAGAATTGCAAGAAAGATTTAGGCGACCAGGCCCGGGCAGCCAACGTCACGTCTTCCCTTTGCTCGGACTCGGAGCATCCCTTTCCCCGGTCCCCCTACTTTGTTCTACAGCTCAGCCTTCACTTCGGCTCTACTCGTGCAACCATTTCAGTAAATGCTACATGTACACGCTCTTAGTTCCCTACATACCTAATGGAGAAAAATACGAAAAAGCTACAAAAAAAACATTTGGCTTCAAGTTTCTGCTTATTTTGGTTGTAAACAATTTATAAACCACACTATCGCACACATCCCTAGAAGCAACCATATCATTCTTGAACAGCATCACAACTTCATGTAACAACAATTGGTAGGTTTCCTAATCCTAAGAAGAAGAAAAAACACATCAAACATCATTGTATTAGTCACGAACGTTTGAAAGATACTATCTCCGTCCTACAATAATTCAATTCCTAGATCACATAAAATCAAATTATTATTATCCTAAGTTTGACCAACATTACATAAAAGAGCAACATGGTTTACTAAGACACTAAATAAATATACTATAAAAATATATTTCATGAGATATATATATATATATATATATATATGGAGAGTATATTCAGTAACCAGCTATAAAATAAGTTATTATGTAGCCACCTCCATTTACGATAATTTTATATACATATTTACGATAGTTGGGTTACTATAACATTTGGGGATATTTACCATAACGTTATAGTAAACCACTTAGTAAGGAGTTACTATAATCTCGTAAATTAACATAGTAATTATCGTAACTCAAAGTGGCTACAGAATAAGTTATTTTGTAGCCAGCTACAGCTACTACCCTATAGTTGGCTACAAAATAACTTATTTTGTAGCCACTTTGAGTTACGATAATTACTATGTTAATTTACGAGATTATAGTAACTCCTTACCAAGTGGTTTACTATAACGTTATGGTATATATATATATATATATATATATATATATATATATATATATATATATATATATATATATATATATATATATATATAGAACTACTACCCTGTAGCTGACTACAAAATAACTTATTCTGTAGCCACTTTGAGTTACGATAATTACTATGTTAATTTACAAGATTATAGTAACTCCTTACTAAGTGGTTTACTATAATGTTATGGTAAATATCTCCATGTGTTATAATAACCCAACTTTCGTAAATATGTATTGACATTATCGTAAATTAATATATAAAATTATCGTAAATGGAGGTGGCTACAGAATAACTTATTTTGTAGCTGACTAATGAATATACTCTTCCTATATATACTACCCTGTAGCTAGCTACAAAATAACTTATTCTAACTCTTTTCAATGAGTTTACTTAAATTTAAAACGGTTTAGCTTAGAATAACTCAAAAAGTTGACTTATTTTGCGGCGGAGTGAGTATTCATCATAGAATTAGTACGCCCTGAGCTCTTAAGTACAACCTCTATTTTTCAAATAAGAGTAGTACCTGGAAACCATCGGAAAGGGGGAAATGACACATTACTCAAGGAGCCAATAGAGAATCCTTCGGCAAGAGAGTTGGTAGCTTCCGCTGTGAAATCCAAGAAAAAATATGGTCGTTATGCGACCAAGTTCATAGTATACATGTGATAGAATCGTCCAAAATAGCACATCTTCGGAGGCGCTCATCTTCTACCAGACACTAAACGTTCCGAAAACAAGATACTTCGAGCAGTTCCGTCGGGCACACCTCAAGAGAGAACTCGAATAATCCACGTTTTTTACCCGGGATCCAATAATGAAAACAAGTTTACATCACCTAGTCCATTTCATATACCAATAGTTCTCGAAAATACATTATTATAATACCAAGTTCAGAGTGCGGAATTTAAATAAACATCTAGTGATAAGATACAAGGATCCGTCTGTTGTAGCACCCGATTTTAAAGGCAAAACCAGATACACACTATATGTGAGCCCAGGAAGTCAAATCTCACATATAGCCACAAATAAGGGTAATATCAAGAGACAATACTTATTACATAACGTATTAGTAAAAGAAAAATAACCTCAGAGTATAAACAGCGTTAAGTCGACTCCGATCTTCGGGCGAAGACTCCAAATCCACAGAGACGACTGACTGGTTGACCACGAGCCTAACTCCTCCAAACCAGCAATCTGGTACCCATCCGGGATTTTTATCCAATGTATAGAAAAGTAAAACAAGCGTAAGTACATGTCGTACTTAGCAATTATATCATGGGGTTCATGAGGCTCAAAAAGGCTGACACTGGTTTAACTGCGATTAGCTTTAATAGGTCATCTTTTTAAGCAATTTAGTGGCAAAGAATTTATCATTCCCATAAACACATGATCAGGTAAACATAATTAATGAATAGCATAAACAATTAATTATTAGTTCAATTAACCATTAGTGATCATCTCTATTCCATAAGGGTCCAAGGCCGCTCGGGACCGTGAGCACGGCTGTTATAACAGTTTTACACTCTACAGAGGTTGTACACTTTCACTATGAGTAGTGATTTACCCTTTCGCCCGAGGTGATCAGCCTCTTGACCCACTACCAAGGAAGGTCGACAGGATTCACTATGAAACCTTTCAAAGGTTCGTCTAACAAGTTAGGGCCGCTAGGCGTATGTGGCCCATCTCTAGGAGTGGCACGTGTGGGCACGCAGCACGGTACACACGTCCTAGCAGGAAAGGAAACATACCATCTTGCGCCATAAAGGTAACCACTAACAAGCTAGAAAATGTCCTCATACTAAGCTAAAGCCAGAGCCATATAGCCCTCACAGCTGTAATGTAAGTCCCGGATGATCGCTTATAGATAAGTTCTTAGGAAGAGGAATCTGAAGCATTTAGAAAGTAGCTAAATACTCCAGCCCCCTGTTTCCATGTTGCTAAAAAGTCATGTTTTAATGTTTATTGCTTATACCATTAGTCAAGTTACAAGATCATGGTTTAGTTAAGCACTAGCAAAAACTACCCAATGCAATATCCCAAAGATTTCAAGGTACAAGATATCAAATATCTAGGATATCATTAATGACATCAAGGTAGACACATGCAATATGAATTAAGTGATTAAATGTGAATAGGTAACAAGGATGGTCTCATGCTATACTTGCCTTACACACCGATCCTTCAGTAAGCTTTAATCTTCACGTCCTTCTTCTTGGATCACCACGTGTATCTCACCGACTGGACGTAATCGTAGAACACCACATAAACATCCATACACATACATGCATAGCATACAATTGCATTTATATCATAACAGTACACCAATCATAGAAAAATACGTAAAAGAGATTGAAATACGATTCTACGCATCGCTATGAACACACAGTCGCGAGAGGCACGCTAATCGAAGCTACGGTTGAAAAGTTACAACTACCGAGAGATTTTGCTTAGTACGTGGAAAAGAAAACTATAGGCTTCGTTTATGTTAACCATATGAATTCAAATATAAAAGATATTTTATAAATAATATAGAGTAAATTAAGTCAATTTTAAATTTGAATTATAAAACAAAAGTAAATCAAATCATATTTTATTTATAAAATCCAGTTGCATAATCTTTAATCAAGATATGATTTAAACTATGATTTTTATGAAATAGTAATATAGTAAACATTATTACTAATGCGTAGATCTCGTCGCTATGAATCTAACGCAACTTGAACGGACTATTTCAGAGTTAAAATGAATAAGTTATGATTTAAACAAGTTTTCCTATAGTTAAATAATAAATTAAATCTACTCATGAATTTGAAATATTGGAAACATGCCTAACAGGTGTATAAACATGTAGAAAACATAAATACGATCCTAACACAATTCGAACGGGTCAAATCGAAATTAAAACACAAAAGTTACGCATGAAATAAGGTGCAATGGCATTTCGGTAAATAACTCGAACTCAGTTTTGAATTAAAACAATTAAAAAATGAAATTACACGGCTGTTGGACTGCGCGTACTATTTTTGGAAAATACAGGGGCTAAAACAGAAGAAAACAGGACCTAAAAGAAATTACTTTGAACTGATTTGGATTGCGGGTTAATTCACTGGAAACCGAGGGGTTTTTTCACAAAACGTACGCGGCTGACCGTGGGTTGACCCATGGCTGCTGACTGGGCGCCACGCGACAGTCTCTGGTTGGCGCGGTGCACCACATGGGTGTGGGCGCGCGCTGACTTGGCGGGGTGGACCGAGTCCACAGCCGCGGTGGACCGGTTACACATCCAACCGGTATGATCAAATCGTGGTCGTTCAACATAGATCTGACGGCGCCGGTGGGATTGGGTGATTACTCGTCGCTGCACAGCGCCTCTGGCGAGGGCGCCATGGCCGGCGGCGAGCCAAGCTCGGCGGTGGACGTCGGTACGGCGATTCCGGCCATCCCAATTGAAACCGAACCCACTGGCGTGAAGCGCAGGACCCCACGAACTTATCGAATGCGCTATCGAGGGCGGGGAACGTGCCGGAGCGGTGATCCCGTGGTGGCGCCATGGCCGGCTTAACTGGTTCTCGCCGATACGGCGTTCTAGTGCGTGAATCGACGAATGGAGGGTAGAGGAAGGACGAGGAGCTCACCGCGAGTCGTTAGGACAGGAGCGCGGCGTCCGGGAAGTCTCTGAGGCACGGTTTGTCGTCGGCGACGGCTGGAGAGAGAAGAATGGCACGGTGAGGGCGAATCTGATCAAATCATGACCAAAAACAAGAGATGGAGGTACCTACGGGCGCGGTGAAACACGGCGGACCTCTGGGTCATGTCGGCGTCAATGATTGGGCACCGGTGCAGCGGGCTGTGGGGCGATGGTGGCGAGTGAGCTCGAGCGTGGAGGGGAAAGGGAGAGGGAGGGGGTCTGGCTGGGGCTTTATAGGCGGGTGGGGCGGCGGCGTAGAAGGAAGGGGAGCGGGAGCGCGTTGATTGGTTGCCTTCCTTGCACGCGCGGAGGACCGGCGGCTTGCCATCGGGGCAGCGCCATCGGCGGGACGACGGAAGGAAAGAGCAGGGGAAAGAAAAGGAAGGGGAAGGAGACGGTGCTAACGCGTGGGACCAGTAGCATAGTGAGGGCGAGGAGCGGCGCGGGCGGGCGGCGCTGAAGGCCGAGTGGACTGGGGCGCCAGCTGGGCCACGCGGTGAGCAGGCGAGGCTATGGGCCGTTGCGCGAAAGAGAGGGAAGAAAGGGGAGGTGCAGGGAATGGGCCGCCAGCGGGCCAAGCGCGAAGCGGGCTGCGGGCAGGGAGGCACAAAGCAGGCCAAGGAGAAACTGGGCCTTCGGGCCAAAAATGAGAGGGGAGGTTTTATTTTTTTCCGAATCCTTTTTCTTTTCTTAATTCAAAACATTTCAAATACGAACCAAATCGAGTATAAATACGATTCAAAATACACTTTTTAGTTCAAACATATATTAACCAATTTTGGGTAAGTTTTCCGAGAATAACTTTTTAAATTCTTTTATTTTTTCTAATTTTCTTTTCTTTCTTTTCTTTTATTTCAAAGCCATTTTTAATTTCATTTCAAGAGCATTTTAACCATTTTGACTTTTCAATTAAAACCACTCAACCAATAAATCCAATGCAATGGCATGTATGCTCAAACATGTTGCTACTTTATGATGAATTTTAATTTAATGAATTTTTTTTATTTTCCTATATTTTATGAGCAGAAAAATTCCAACTTAAATCATTTAAACTCTATTTCAAAAGAGGCAATTTTTAGGGTGTTACATCTGTGCCCACCAGAAGAATCCTCTACACAACAGTCATTCCTCAAGCTGCACCTGCAACAAGGGTAAATAAACCCCGAGTACACAATGTATTCGCAAGACTTACTCGACTAGTGGGAATAATTTCCCGACTCCAAAGGATATGATAAGCTTTATGGTTTGTTGGGTTTCATTTTTGCGGAAAGCAATACTAGTAGTGAATCCTTATGTATATTTATTATTAGCAGTCATGATTAGTTCATTATCTAACCATTCTATGTAAGCACCTGTTCTACTTTCAAGCAAGAGTTGAGCAAATGGATCTATTTCACCATCTTTCATCTTCCAGTTCTTACTACGATGCTAGACTATAGACAAGCCGTACCGGATTACCCAGTGATTCATGAACCAATGTGCCCAGCTGGGTACCTTGAAACACACACCCCCTTGTACCCTAGGCACAAGCAGGACCAACCCACCACTCTCCTATCAAGGGGTCCAGGTTCCCATCCAAACTTGGACTCCAAACCTCCACACCTAAGTCCTGAACTCAGAGTGGTGCTTAGACCTCCACCATCTCCACCTCCAATCAGTCGGTCCGAAAAGAGTTAGAACCCACGACAAGAAAGTAACGACCTTCCCTGCTCCCATAAACAATTATGTGCTCAGGATAATAAGTCTGTGACTTGCCTAGAACCCAATGCAACGGCCGGTCCTTAACTAACACAGACAGGGAAAACAATGTAACCAAACTATGCCCCGTTGGCCGCGGGACATAACCTCTTACACCCACCAATACCTGTACCATATCCCTGCCCGGTCTCTATTTCCTTTCACCATTTTATCATGAGAGTGATAATAATAATCACCTATTGTGAGTAACGACAGGTTACTCACGCTACCGAAAAACCTAAGCTTAGCAGCTACTCGACCTAAGCTAGTAGGACTCATAGGCAGGTATATCTATGCATGTAGTTTCAATATAAATCCTGTAACATAAATGCACATCATATATATATTTCCAGTGATTATTCAAAATAAGGGTTATGCACCGGGGCTTGCCTTGGGCAGGCATGGTGTTAGCTCAGTCAGTTAGTGGCGACTCTGGGACCTTCTCCTGCACAAGGATCTCCTCCTCGTACTCTTCAATCACCTCCTCGTACTCCTGTTCGCCCGCGGTCACGAACTCCACCAACTCGTTCTCTACATGCATGCAATGACAATGCAACACTCAATATTAAGGCAACATCAGTTCTTAAAATAAGAATACATCTACTAAGTCACTAAGCTAGCTCTAATGACTAAGATACCGAGCTAATCATCATTCCCATCAAACCAACAGTGTTTCACCTACAAGTGCTACTTAGCAACTAAAATATATTCTTACTCTTATTAACGATTTCCTATATACTACAACAAGGAGTACTTAGCTACCATATCTCTCAACCTATTCTAAGGCTACAAAATTACAATGAGCACATAATAATGCAGTTAACCTACTGTAAAAATTTCATGGACAAAACTATTACCCATTTGCCACAAAAAATCCTACAAATATTAATCTAAATAAAGCCAAACACTCGCAATTGATTTAATAGGCCTCGGTATCAACTCAGACATGCATAAACTAACTATGCCATCAGATAGACAACATTTTTTAGGAACTAAACAAAATTAATTTCATAATTTTTGGACATCTATGAGAATTGATATTAATTTTCAAAGTTTAGCTCAGAAATTAAAATACAAAGCTATTTCTAATTCCTTAAGAAAAAGGAAAAACGAATTTCACCCGCGGCCCGCGCGAACGTGGCCCAACACGAGACGGCCCACAATGGGGAGGCCCGCACGCATGACACATATGTAAAAACGCCCGTAAACTCTGGGAAAACTAACCCATAGTCCATGTCACTATTCCTAAAGAGAGCAACTATGCAACAAAACCCTTGGAAACTCCCTCCTTTACAACGGCATGGTCCTCGGCCACCTGCGAGCATAGCGGCGTGGCGGCGATGGCATTGGACGGCCACGCTGGCCAGCTAGGACCCACGCTGGCTCCACTAATGGGCCGACCCCCGTCTACAACCCTAGCGCCTACACTAGCCTAGGTTATAGGAGCGGCGGAGCTCGCGGAAGTGGTGACCACGGCACGTGGCCATGCGCGGTAGCGGTGCGACCATGCCGGCCACCCAAAGCCACCACGGGGTGAACTAGCTAGTGCTACAACATCACTATCTTACCCTGGTTGCGGCTACGGTGATGGTTAGGCTGGAGGTTCCCCGAACAGGGCTAGCCACGTGCGGGTGATGGGATGCGGTGGTGCTCTGAGATGGCGCGGCCATGTCAGTGGCTACGGCGAGGTGGTAGAGGTGCAAGTGAGGTGTGCAAGGTGAAGTGGAGGTGGAGGCAGAGTTCGTGGTATAGATGGATTGACGAGGGGTGGAGCGGTGGGTGGCTGCCCTTGGCCTCGGCCGGTCCCGGCCTTAATGGTACGGTGGAGGGGAAACTTCCAAAATTGGAGTTCATCGTGGCTCGATTAAAGGTGGGGTGGAGACGGTTGGCACGCAGACGTGAAAACGCATACATGGGCACACAAAATTGAAGGCAAGTGCCTGCGCCCTGGCTCATCGTGGCCGCGATGTGATGGCGGAAATAGAGGCGGTCGAGCGCACAGAGGCGGGCAGGGGAGAAATGAGAGGACGGGAGGCGGTGAGGACGCGGTCGGTAGCTAGCGAGTGCACCTTGGCACGATGCGGCTGGCGCAACCAGTACGGCCCATGGCCAGCGCTAGCCGATGGCACGCGCTTGAGGTCAGCATGGCTCATGCGCCACAGTGCCATAAATAGCATGGCGATGGCGGTTTAGCCTCGCGCGCACAACGCCTAGGCGGACTAGTGGCGCAGCGCGTTGTAGCGGCAGGCGAGAGCGAGACAATGACGCAACGGTAGAGGTAGCATCGTGACATGCGGTGGGAGCAGCGCGTGGGGTAGGTGGCCACAACGCTTGGTTGTGCGAGCAGTAGCAACGCATGGCAACAGCAACAGGCGGTGGGGCAGCGCGACGGGACGAGTCGGGCAGCCTTGGCTCTGTGCGATAATGGCAGCAGGCAGTGGGGCAGCGTGATGGGATGAGTCGGGTAGCCATGGCTCCATGTGGTGGTAGCCTGAGGCGGCCAGTGATGCGGCCAGAGTAGCAGCATGGTAGCGGGACGGGACGTCCATGCGGCAGGGCGGCAACGGCGGGCAGGATGTCAGGCCCGCATGGCAGCAGCACCGCGCAGCCAGGCCGACCAGCCCGCGGTGGACAGTCGAGCGCGCCAACGTGTGCGTGTAGAACGACGGATGCGGTAGCGTCATGCCCCCGGTGCTGGTGTTCGCGCTCAACCGGGAAAACCGCCCGAGACTACACCTAGCACGGATATTAAAGTGCTAGAGAAACCTAAATCGTTGATCCAATTCCCAAAACACCTTTGCTGTACCTTAGAGGGTATATTAGGCTACAAAAACAAGCCATAATACAACCCCACTCCTTAACCCAATTTCTCTACAAAAATTACCAAACATAGTTTTGTCAATCTGTTTTCAGACTTAAGAAATTGACTAAGTCTTGAGTTGGATTTGCTTTAAATTTGATTTCCAAGCTATTAGAAATGTTATCTAGCGTTACTATCTTGTTAAAACAAAAGTTGCACTATCTTCTACAAAATGTGTACTTCAAACTTTATTAAGGTGTCACATATATGTTTTATAACACTTTTGCTTAATAAAAATTGGTTTACAACCCTATTGGATAATTACGTGAATAATGGAATAGCTTTTTGATTAACATTCTATTGATCCTTCTACGTTACGACACTTCATCTACTCATTTCACCACATGCATTAACACACAAATATGATGCTCATGGCATGTTTTAGTAAATGATTTACAGTGTAACACCGAGGGTGTTACAAATCTACCCCCCTTAAACAAAATCTCGTCCTGAGATTTCATGTGCCTAGTGTGGGAAAGAGATAAGAAATAAATTCTGATTTAAACAATTACCTCGGTTAACTAGAAAGAAGGTGGGGATAATGCTTCAAGATATAACTTTCTTGCTCCCACGTTGCTTCATCCTCTGAGTGATTTTGTTAGTGAACTTTGTAAAACTTCACCACACTGTTTCTAGTCACTCTTTCTTTTTTGTCCAAGATCTTGACAGGATGTTCAATATAAGACAAGTCAAACTAGAGGGGAAGTCCTTCAATTTCCATAGCTTCATTGGGGACCCGTAAACATTTCTTTAATTGGGAAACATGGAAGATATTATGCACCATTGACAAAATACCCAGGAGCTGGAGACGATAAGCAACAGGACCACATCGCTCCAAAACCTTATAAGGCCCAACATAACGAGGAGCTAACTTCCCACGGACACCAAATCGATGCACACCTCTCATGGGAGACACTTTGAGATACACATGATCACCCACTTCAAATTGCAAGGCCCTTCTTCTCTTGTCCTCATAATTTTTCTGATGACTTTGAGCTGCCTTCAAATGGCTCTAAATAATACTAACTTGCTCTCGAGTTTCCTTGATAAAATTAGGTCCAAAATATCCATGGTCACCTACTTTAACCCAGTTAAGTGGTGTCCTACATTTCTTTCCATATAGAGCTTCAAAGGGTGCCATACGAATGCTTTCTTGATAGCTATTGTTGTAAGCAAACTCAGTAAAGTTCAAGCATTCATCCCACCTCTCAGGAAAAGAGATGGCACAAGCTCTCAACATATCTTCAAGTACCTGGTTGACCCTTTCTGTTTGATCGTCAGTTTACGGATGATAAGCTGAACTTCTGAGGAGACTAGTACCAAGACATTCTTGGAGTTGCTCCTAGAAACGAGAGATAAAGATGGACCCTCTATTAGAGATGATAGTAAGAGGAACTCCATGCAGGGTAATAATCCGGTCAAAATTCAACTTGGCATACTTCTTGGCTTAATATCTGGTATCCACTGGGAGAAAATGAGCAGACTTGGTAAGGCGATCCACAATGACCCAAATAGAGTCATAGCCCTTGGACGTGTGGGGTAAACCCATAATGAAATCCATGGAAATATCTTCCCATTTCCACACAGGGATAGGCAAAGGCTGCAAAAATCCCATGGTACGCATATGGTCTACCTTAACTCTTCCACAAGTATCGCACTCCGCGACATACTTGGTGATATCCTGCTTCATATTAGACCACCAATTCAAGTGACACAGATCATGGTACATCTTGTTACTTCCTGGATGAATGGACAACTTGGAGTGATGAGCTTCATCAAAAATCTTTCTTCTAAGCTCCTCACTTGACGGAACAACCAATCTGTTCTTGAACCTCACTACACCTTGATCATCAATACTAAAATAAGGACCACGCCCTTCGGCAATTAACTTCTTGATGTGAGGAATTTCTAAAGTGTCTTACCTTTGCTCTATAATAATTTGCTCGAGTAAATCCGAAACTAGAGCAATATGGGCTAGCACCTCAACATGGTTGAGAGACAAGGGTGCTTCTTCAATTTGATATGACTTCCGGCTCAAAGCATTAGCTACCACATTAGCTTTTCTAGGATGGTAATGAACTTCCAAATTATAATCCTTGATTAGCTCCAACCACCTCCGTTGCCTCATGTTCAGCTCGGACTGAGTGAAAATATATTTGAGGCTCTTGTGATCCATAAAAATGTATACTTTATTTCCCAACAAATAATGCCTCCAAATTTTTAGAGCGTGCACCATAGCAGCTAGCTCTATATCATGGGTGGGATAATTCACCTCGTGCTTTTTCAGCTGACGTGAAGCATAAGCTATCACATGTCCATCCTGCATAAGCACGCATCCTAGTCCAATCCTTGAGGCATCATAATACACATCAAATGACCTGTTAATATCTGGTTGGGCAAGAACAGGAGCAGTGGTAAGAAATTTCTTCAGAGCTTGGAAAGCTTCTTCACAAGCCGGACTCCATACAAACTTGACATCTTTCTAGAGCACCTTGGTCATCGGCTAAGTTGTTTTGGAGAAGTCAGGAATGAAGCGCCGATAATAACAAGCAATACCAAGGAACTGACGAAGCTGATGCACTGACTTAGGAGATTTCCAATTTAACACATCCCGCACCTTGCTTGGGTCTACAGAGATACCTTCAGGTGTCCGAACATGTCCCAAAAACTACAATCGATCTAACCAAAACTCACACTTGCTGAATTTGGCATACAGCTTGTGTTCCCTTAATCGAGTCAGTACTATCCGAAGATGCTATGCATGCTCTTCTTGGGTCTTGGAGTATATCAAAATATCATCAATGAACACCACTACAAACTTGTCCAACTCCAGCATAAAGACTGAATTCATGAGATACATGAAGAATGCAGGAGAATTGGTGAGACCAAAAGACATGACTAGGTATTCATGCAACCCATACCTAGTAGAGAAAGCTATCTTTGGTATATCTTGTGGCCGGATCTTAATTTGATGATACTCAGAACGAAGATCAATCTTTGAAAACACTTTGGCACCAGCCAACTGATTGAACAAAGTATCAATACGAGGTAAAGGATACTTGTTCTTAATGGTTACCGCATTGAGAGGGCGGTAATCCACACACATCCGAAGAGTGCCATCCTTTTTCTTCACAAAAATGGCTAGACAACCCTATGGTGAAGAGCTAGGATGGATGAATCCCATTTCCAACAACTCCTCTAACTGCTTCTTCATTTCTGCCAATTCCTTTGGGGCCATGCAGTACGGGAGCTAGGAAATAGGAGCAGTGCCAGGTTCTAACTCAATGGAAAACTCCACATCCCTATCCGGTGGCAACCTAGGTAGATCTTTAGGAAAGACATCTAGAAACTCACAGACCATAGGAATAGAGGCAAGGTCAGGAGTAGCTTCAACATAAGCAGCAACTGGTAAGGCTGGATCTAAGGGCATAAGAAGAGACATCCTATCCTTAGAAGAAGGAAGTTGTAACTCAACAACTCTCTGCTTAAGATCCAAGACTACCCCATATACTCACAACCAATTCATGCTCAGAATTGCATCTTTGCCTTGCCCAGGCAGCACCATGAACTGAAGGCGGTAAGTGTGAGTGGCTAGCACTAACCCAACTGTGTCCATCCAAGTATTAACGCACAACTGCCCACCCGGAGTACTGATTCTATAGGCAATAGGTATAGCCATAAGAGATATAGTGCCTCTGTGCAAACCCCATGCTCATGAATGAATGTGATGCACCAGAATCAAACAACATATATGTTGGGTGGAAATCAATGGTAAACATACCAGCCATCACCGGTTCATTCTGCAAGATCTCCTCAGCCTCAGTGAAGTTGACTTGCCCAGAGCGGCTTATGAGTACCTTCTTGATAATCCTCCGCTTGAACAGACAGGAGTTAGCTCAAGGCTAGAAAGACTGCACAGGCTGGTTCTAGGGACACTCCCGAGCATAGTGGCCTTTCTTGCCTCACTTGAAACAAGCACCAGGCTTGTTCCCCTACCCCTGACAAGGTGGAACCTGCTGTCCCAGAGGCTGCTGTTGCACCTACTAAGTAGGTGCACGATACTGAGTGGGAGGTGCCTAGTAGGTCTGTAGAGGCTGATGGAACGACTGCCCACTCGAAGACTGATAGGGCACTCGCCTGACAACCTGTACCTTATGAGCTTGGGGGTGACTAGAAGACCCAATAATCACTCACTTGCTCTTCCACTCAGCCTGAGAGTCCCGCTGAAGTCCTTCCTTGGCAATAGCAGCATTCATCATAGCACCAAAAGTCTGGTAGTTCCCTGTATATAGCTCCTTCTACAGACTACAAGAGAGGCCACGATAGAAACTGTCCCTCTTCTTCTCATCAGTATCAACGTGGGTCCCAACATACTGTCATAGATGGTTGAACTTGTTCACGTAATCCATCACAGACATGCTCCCTTGCTTCAGGTCTAGGAACTCCATCAACTTTCGGTTCAGCACACCGGCAGGAATGTAGTACTCTCTAAAAGCAGTGGTAAACTCCTACCAAGTCACACGGTGATCCACTGGCTGCATGGCATTGAATGTGTCCCACCATGCACTAGCAGAACCCAATAGTTGTTGTGCTGCAAAGCGCACCTTCTGCTCCTCAGTTACAGTGAGTAGCAGAAACTTCTGCTCTGGAATACAAAGCCAATGCTCCGCATCCAGAGGCTCAGCAGTCGGCGTAAACGTGGGTGGGTGCGTCTTCAAGAAATCCTAGTAAGAACAGGGCCCCTCAGGACCGCGGGCACCACCCTATTCCCGCCATTGCCACCGGGGCCTCCATGGGCGAAGCCACCAATGGCCTAGGGAAGCATCTCCAAGGCATGAGCTGACTCATGCCGAGCAGCCAGCATCTCTGCCATCATCTCCGCATGGGTCATCGAAGGTGGTGGTGGTGGAGGAGGAGGAGCCAGAAGTGGGGCCTCGTGGCTCTCCCCATTGGTGTTGCTAATGCCCTCACCGTGACCGTTATCACTCGGGTTTACCCCAGCGCTGGTACTCCCACGACCAGACCTCAGGTTCATCTGTAAACAGATAGAAACCACCCATTAAGGACAACCCTCTAGATTAGGAACAAGAGATTAGAGAAATGATACGACTTTTATTGAAGCATTCTTTTAGGTTATCCTATCAAATTACTAATCCAATTTATACGTGTGTGGGGGGGGGGAAGTTTAGTTTAAACAAGATTTTGTTTTCATGATGCATGCATCGTCCTACCTGTTCACTCAAGCCAGAATATAGCGGCATTCGCAAACAATTTTGGCACATCGCACACTCACTTTTCGTATGCTAGACAATTTTTACGTAGTGTAAGTTAGTGTACCTGCAGAAAATTGATTAGGTAAAACCAGTGCCTCTATCCTAGATAGACCATATTGCTAGGGCTTATACATAATTTTATCGCATCCTACTTTTCGCAAAACTTTTGTTGGTCAAATTTTAGATTTTGAAAAGAGTTATGAAACTCGTAAACTCATTATTGGCTCCGATACCACCTATGGCAGAACTGTCCAAAATAGCACACCTTCGGAGGCGCTCGTCTTCCACCAGACACTAAGTGCCCCGAAAGCGAGATACTTCGAGCAGTTCCGTCGAGCACACTCCAAGGGAGAACTCGAATAATCCACGTTTTTCACCCGGGATCCAATAATAAGAACGAGTTTACATCACTTAGTCCATTTCATACACCAATAGTTCTCGAAAATACATTATTACAATACCAAGTTTAGAGTGCGAAATTTAAATAAACATCTAGCGATAAGATACAAGGATCCATCTGTGCCCACCAGAAGAATCCTCCACACAACAATCATTCCTCAAGTTGCACCTGCAACAAGGGTAAATAAACCCTGAGTACACAATGTACTCGCAAGACTTACCCAACTAGTGGGAATAATTTCCTGACTCGAAAGGATATGATAAGCTTTATGGTTTGTTGGGTTTCATTTTTGCGGAAAGCAATACTAGTAGTGAATCCTTATGTATGTTTATTATTAGCAGTCATGATTAGTTCATTATCTAACCATTCTATGTAAGCACATATTCTACTTTCAAGCACGAGTTGAGCAAACAGATCCATTTCACCATCTTTCATCTTCTAGTTCTTACTACGATGCTAGACTATAGACAAGCCGTACCGGATTACCCGGCGATTCGTGAATCAATGTGCCTAGCTAGGTACCCCGAAACACATGCCCTGCTTGTACCCTAGGCACAAGCAGAACCAACCCATCACTCTCCTGTCAAGGGGTCCAGGTCCCTGTCCAAACTTGGACTCTAGGCCCCCACACCTATGTCCTAGACTTAGACTGGTGCTTAGACCTCCACTATCCCTGCCTCTAATTAGTTGGTCCGGAAAGAGCCAGAATCCATGACAAGAGAGCAACGAGGCTTCCTGCTCCCATAAACAAGTATGTGCTCAGGATAATAAGTTTGTGACTTGCCTAGAACCCAACGCAATGGCCGGTCCTTAACCGACACGGATAGGAAAAATAGTGTAACCAAGCTATGCCCCGTTGGCCGCGGGACATAACCTCTTACACCCACCAATACCTGTACCATATCCCTACCCGGTCTCCATTTCCTTTCACCATTTTATCATGAGAGTGATAATAATAATCACCTATTGTGAGTAACGGTAGGTTACTCACGCTACCAAAAAACCTAAGCATAGCAGCTACTCGACCTAAGCTAGTAGGACTCATAGGTAGGTATATCTATGCATGTAGTTTCAATATAAATCCTATAACATAAATGCACATCATATATATATATATATTTCTAGTGATAATTCAAAATAAGCATTATGCACCGTGGCTTGCCTTGGGCAGGCACGGTGTCAGCTCAGTCAGTCAGTGGCGGCTCTAGGACCTCCTCCTGCATGAGGATCTCCTCCTCGTACTCTTCAATCACCTCCTCATACTCTTGCTCGCCCACGGTCACGAACTCCACCAACTCGTTCTCTACATGCATGCAATGACGATGCAACACTCAATATTAAGGCAACAATAGTTCTTAAAATAAGAATACATCTACTAAGTCACTAAGCTAGCTCTAATGACTAAGATACCGAGCTAATCATCATTCCCATCAAACCAGCAGGGTTTCACCTACAAGTGCTACTTAGCAACTAAAATATATTCTTACTCTTATTAATGATTTCCTATATACTACAACAAGGAGTACTTAGCTACCATATCTCTCAACCTATTCTAGGCTACAAAAATTACAATGAGCACATAATAATGCAATGAACCTACTATAAAAATTTCATGGACAAAACTATTACCCATTTGCCACAAAAAATCCTACAAATATTAATCTAAATAAAACCAAACACTCGCAATTGATTTAATAGGCCTCGGTATCAACTCAGACATGCATAAACTAACTATGCCATCAAATAGACAACATTTTTTAGGAACTAAACAAAATTTATTTCACAATTTTTGGACATCTATGAGAATTGATATTAATTTTCAAAGTTCAGCCCAGAAATTAAAATCTAAAGCTATTTCTAATTCCTTAAGAAAAAGGAAAAACGAATTCGACCCGCGGCCCACCACCGCATGGCCCGCGTGGACGCGGCCCAACGCGAGGCAGCCCATAACTGGGAGGCTCGTGCACGCGACACATGCAAAAATGCCCCTAAACTCTGGGTAAACTAACCCGCAGTCCATGTCACTATTCCTAGAGAGAGCTACTATGCAACGAAACCCTAAGAAACTCCCTCCTTTACAACGACGTGGTCCTCAGCCACCCGCGCGCGCCTACGCGGCGACGATGACATTGGACAGCCATGTCAGCCAGCTAGGACCCGCGCTAGCTCCACTAATGGGCCGACCCCCATCTACAACCCTAGCGCCTACACTAGCCTAGGTTACAGGAGTGGCGGAGCTCGCAGAATTGGTGACCACGGTGCACGACCATGCACGACAGTGCACGTGACCATGCTGGCCACCCTAAGCCACCGTGGGGTGAACTAGCTAGCGCTATAGCATCACTATCTTACCCTGGTTGCGGCTACGGTGATGGTTAGGCCAAAGGTTCCCCGAACAGGGCTTGCCATGTGTGGGTGATGGGATGTGGCAGCGCTCTAAGATGGCGCGGCCACATCAGTGGCTACGGTGAGGCGGTAGAGGTGCAAGCGAGGTGTGCAAGGAAGTGGAGGTGGAGGCAGAGTTCATGGTATAGATGGATTGACGAGGGGTGGAGCAGTGGGTGGCTACCCTCGGCCACGGCTGGTCCCAGCCTTAATGGCACGGTGGAGGGGAAACTTCCATAATTGGAGTTCGTCGTGGCTCGATTAAAGGCTTGGTGGGGACTGTTGGCATGCAGACGTGAAAGCGCATACATGGGCACACAAAATTAAAGGCAAGTGTCTACGCCCTAGCTCATAGTGGCCACGATGTGACAGCGGAAACAGACGTGGTCGGGCGCACAGAGGCGGGCAGGGGAGAAACGAGAGGACGGGAGGCGGTGAGGACGCGGTCGGTAGCTGGTGAGTGCACCTTGGCGTGATGCGGCTGGCGCAACTAGTATGGCCCATGGCCGGTGCTAGCCGATGGCATGGGCTCAAGGTTAGCGTGGCCCACGCGCTGTAGTGCCATAAATGGCATGTCGATGGTGGTTCGGCCTCGCGCGCACAGTGCCTAGGCGGACCAGTGGCGCAGCACGGTGCAGCGGTAGGCGAGAGCGAGACAGTGACGCGATGGCAGCGACAACGTTGCGACATGTGGTGGGAGCAGTGCATGGGGTAGGTAGCCATGGTGCTCGGTTGTGTGAGCAGCAGCAACGCATGGCAACAGCAGCAGGCGGTGGGGCAGCGCGACGGGACGAGTCAGGTAGCCACGGCTCCGCACAGCAATGGCAGCAGGCGGTGGGGTAGCGCGATGCGATGAGTCGGGTAGCCATAGCTCCATGTGGTGGTAGCCCGAGGTGGCCAGTGATGTGGCCAGAGCAGCAGCACGACAGCGGAATGGGACGTCCGCACGGCAGGGCGACAACGGCGGCCAGGACATCGGGCCTGCATGGCAGCAGCACCGCACAGCCAGGCTGACCGGCCCACGGTGGATAGCTAAGCACGCCAACGCGCACGCGCAGAATGCCTGACACGGTGGCATCGTGCCCCCAGTGCTAGTGATCACGCTCAACAAGGAAAATAGCCTGAGAACACACCAAGCACGGATTTTAAAGCGCTCAAGAAACCTAAACCGTTGATCCAATTCCCAAAACACCTTTGCTGTACCTTAGAGGGTATATTAGGCTACAAAAACAAGCCATAATACAACCCCACTCCTTAACCTAATTTCTCTACAAAAATTACCAAACATAGCTTTGTCAATCTGTTTTCAGACTTAAGAAATTGACTAAGTCTTGAGTTGGATTTGCTTCAAATTCGATTTCCAAGCTATTAGAAATGTTATCTAGCGTTACTATCTTGTTAAAACAAAAGTTGCACTATCTTCTACAAAATGTGTACTTCAAACTTTATTAAGGTGTCACATATATGTTTTATAACACTTTTGCTTAATAAAAATTGGTTTACAACCCTACTGGATAATTACGCGAATCATGGAATAACTTTTCGATTAACATTCTATTGATCCTTCTACGTTACGACACTTCATCTACTCATTTCACCACATGCATTAACACACAAATATGATGCTCATGGCATGTTTTAGTAAATGATTTATAGTGTAACACCGAGGGTGTTACAATACCTTGACTAGCTGACAGGTACTAGTAGTTGTCACATGTTGTTATTTGTTTTTTTCTGATGGATGATAACTAGTGTCAATACATTAGTCATAAAAAATACATCCAATTTCAAGATAACATTCCATGGTGCACTTAAAAGAAATAAAAATTTACAAAAGAGTAAACCTCGCAAAATACAAGTACTATAGAGGAACTACAACATTGGGTGGCAATTTTGTAAAAGTACAGCTAGCTTGACCCCTTTTACCTTTGGGGTTCTGCTCATCCAGAGCAAGTAGGTACGTGGTCAAGTGCACCACGGTTGGACTGTCTTCTTGTGCATCCCGCCCTTGCAAAGCCTCCATGCGAGCCCTCTATGCCCATCAATTCTTTTCCAAAGGTGGAAAGAACCTCATGGGGGTACGAGTAATGGGCTCTTCATAGATCTAGCAAACGTACCGCAAGGCTTTGTGGGCCACAACCTAATAGGTGTCGATGAAGCGAAACTTAGTTGTGGTCACATCCCTGGCTTCAGTGATATCGGGGAACTCTTCACTCTTCCCAATGTAGAGGGTAACTTCACACCGCTCAGTGCCATGCTTTTCATACCCACGGCCCTCATACTCAGGACGATCTTTGACTCTGAGCTTTTGCAGGGTGGCATACAGGATTTTGGGAAAGCCCTCAGTGTTCAGGCAGTAACTACTAACCTAGGCTCCTGCCATCCCTGGCAGTGGTTGCAAGGAATGACTGAGCGAAAAGCTTGCTCAAAAGAAAACTAGGTGAGCTAAAGTGCACCGAGTGGTGGTACCAATGGCTAGGCCAGGCCCTGCTTATAATGCTAGAGTGGTCAGTGGTCCTGGCACAGTCCACCAAGGTTCCTGCGTGGGCCACTTCAAACGAATCGACTGAATTTTTCCACGCATCTGAGGCGAGCGATGTCCGAGGCCATTAATGCCTAGTACGACTGCAGGGCAAGGGTCCAACAAGAGCATAGGAAAGAGTACGGGGAGATGTGGGTCATGGTAGCATGAACCATAGGCGAACGCGGAGCGCGAAGTCATAGTGCAGTAAAAACTCCGGAACAAGGACGGGTCAGTCGTGCATAATACGACACGCGTGACACCTATGGATGGCGTATCTGCAAGTAATACGGGCACTACAATGCACAAATAGGATATGCATGAATGCATGTCCTATACATCCTTCTACTGTTGCCAACATATAGGGCAACCGTTCTTAGATTTTTGGCACATCGTTCTCTCCCTGTAGCAAGTCGATACTATCGGATTATGCTCGGGGTCAGTGTACCTACAGAAAACTTGAGTAAGCCTACCTAAGTCAGCAGAGTGCCATCTATCCTGGATACATAACCATAGTAATAGGGCTACTTATATAACTTCGCATGCAACGTCCTAACTTTTTTAAAAGAATTTGTTGTCAAGTTTTAATTTAGAAATAGGTTCCGAAGTTTTATTTCCTCATTTATGCTCTGATACCACCTGTGGTAGAACCGCCTAATCTAATGCCGCCTAGGAGTACTTGTCCTCTATTAGACACAAAGTACTCAAGGGAAGATGCTAAATTATGCAATTCTGTCGAGCACACCCTAAGGGAGAATATGAAAATTCACATTTTTTCATCAGGATCGCAAATGAGAGAATAAAGCTTACATCATTCTTAACCATTTCTTACATCACTTTTAATACAACATCAGAGTTATGAACAATTTAATTTAACAACGGAATATAAACATGTGATCAGAGTTACAATGGAAATAAATATCTATTCATGACATGATGAAGCATTGATATATAAGCTATGATAACAGATTATAAAACTTCTATTTATAAAATATTTAGTGAGAGTTATAAATAAAAACTAAGATCGCAGCGTAAAGGAAACCTCTCTGAGCCCACCAGGGGAATCCACACATAAGAGTCAGCTCTAGCATCCGCCTGTTACCTGCAACAGGGGGAAATAAAACCCTGAGTACTCAATTGTACTCAGCAAGACTTACCCGTCAGGAGGAAAGAAAAGACTCCAAGGGTATGCAAGGCTATCTAGCTTGTGGGTTGATTGCATCTGTAGGAGCATTACTAAACATGCATCCTTATATTCAATTTTATTAGCAGTCATCATTAGTTCATTCACTAACCATTCTATGTAAGCACCTGTGCTACTTTCAAGCAGGTGGTAAGCAATCAGGACCATTTTACCATCTTTCATCTTCCAGTTCTTACTACGGTGCCAGACTGTAGATAAGTCATACCGGATTACCCGGTGATTCGTGAATCAATATGCCCAGTTGGGTACCCCAAAACACACGCCCCGCTTGTACCCTAGGCATAAGCAGGACCAACCCATCACTCTCCTATCAAGGGGTCCATGTCCCCATCCAAACTTGGACTCCAAGCCCCCACACCTGATCCCGGACTTAGTGTGGTGCTTAGACCTCTACCATCCCTGTCTCTAATCAGTCGGTCCAGAAAGAGCCAGAACCCACGACAAGAGAGCAACGAGCCTTCCCTGCTCCCATAAACAAGTATGTGCTCAGGATAATAAGTCTATGACCTGACTAGAATCTAATTCAATGGCCAGTCCTTAACTGACACAGACAGGGAAAACAATGTAACCAAGCTATGCCCCATTGGCCATGGGACACAACCTCTTACACCCATCAATACCCATACCATATCCCTGCCCGGTCTCCATTTTTCCTTTCACCTTTTTATCATAAGAGTGATAATAATAATTATCTATTGTGAGTAACGGTAGGTTACTCACGCTACCAAAAATCCTAAGCATAGCAGCTACTCGACCTATGCTAGTAGGACCCATAGGTAGGTTATATATGCATGTAGTTTCCATAAAATGGTTGTAACATAAATGCACATCATATATACATACATATACATATATATATATATATCCAGTGTTTATTCAAAATAAGGGTTATGCACCGGGGCTTATCTGGGTAAAATATAACCAAGTTAGCTGTTCATCATGGTGGCATGATATCAAGTCACCCTCTGCTTCCTCAACTCCAGATGCCTTCACTATCCATCGTTGTTCCTATTATGATATCCGTGGATACAACGTGGAAACGTAAATACTCATGACAATCGCAACTCCAAAATACAATTACGCTGCTAAGGTAACGAGCTAACTTTAATGTCTAACGTACTAGGCTACGTACCCACGCTGTCAGACGAGGCATTATTTCCCAATGAGTATTTCAGCTACGAAATCCCCCGGTATATCCTTAATTCATTTTATTGGTTCAATATATTTTCAAACCATGGCACAATAGGTATTCTAGCAAACTAATTATTATATAGCTGCAAAAATTGCAGAAAGCACATAATAATATTGTGAAGCTACTGTAAAATTTTCAAAGCTAACACTATCATGATTTTGCCACAAAATTTCCTACAAGCTCACACTTTAATAATTTTTGGAGCATGTTAAATATTTAAAGCAACCGCGAAATATTTTAGAACTTTGTGAACCAACTACACTAGCAGATAGATCATGATTTTAGAAACTTAACAAAATTAGTTTCACATTTTTTGGTTTCCAGCAAAGTTTCATTTTGAATTTACAAGTTTGCCTTTAGCAATTAAATCAGAAAGTGCTTTGGAAAAGAAAAGGGCCAACATCCACCTATTTGGCCCAACAGCCCAGCGCGGGGACGCGGGCGCGCGCAACAGCAGGCCCAGCAATGGCCCAAGACGGGGGAGCCCGCACGCGTGTGGCCCTTTTGCAAAAGAGGATTTGTGCTCTTAGGAAATCGAACGACATAGGGTGGTACTTGTGGGGGGTACGACCCTAGATACCCACGACAAACTACATGGGCTGCGCCCCTAGGGGTGGCCTATCCCACAAGACGAAGCCTTGCGGAGCACAGCACTGCTCGGCGTGCTCCGCAAGACACCGGGAAGATATCCTGAAGATACTACGAGATCTGTTAGGATACGTATGATCCCATGATTCCTGTAATCTATTATTACTTTTCGGTTATCTCCTAGATCTAATCGATTCATAACCCTGCCCCCAGACTATATAAGGCGGGCAAGGACCCCCCTCCAAAAACACGCAACATCATACGAAATCAATACAATCCAATAGACCATAGGGGTAGGGTATTACGTCAAGCTGACGGCCCGAACATGTCTAACTCTTGTGTCTCTGTTGCCTTCTTGTTCTTGATTACGCGCACCTCTGCCGATTAATCTACCTTCGTGTGATACCCCTCGGAGGACTGCCGATGATATTCTGTCGATAGTTGGCGCGCCAGGTAGGGGTGTGCGTGCTGTTTCCATGTCGAACAAGATGGTACGTTTTGCAGGCTCTTTGTCCCTCCCATAGCCCGGCCAGATCTTCATGGTCGGATCGATCTCCTGGGTCATCAACGCTGATGGAGACGGAGAGCTCTTTGAGCCAGTGAGATCGATTCTGCGTCGATCACCCCAACACCTGTGACTACAGATCCAATCTTGGAATCACCTCCAAGGTCATCTTCACCAACAATTCGCCGCCCGCTCTCTCGCTACCCGAGAAGGTGGATCAACAACGACGATCTGATCGTATCCATCGATCAGGTTGGCCAGAAGCTCGTCGATTGCCTCTCCGTCGCATAATCGGCTCTGGCCACTCTGGTTCAGCGCCGACCACCCTCCGATTCAGATCTATCGAAGGCTAATCAGGAAACTCTAGGGGCTATGGCCCTACCCTTAGGGCTCACCAGCATCGCCGCCACCTATCAAGATGCCCTAAGGGGCAAATTCACCGACCAGGCGGGAGACATCCATCCTCTTGCCGACCAGATCACCGACCAGCCCCCGCCGACTGTCAACATGCTGCACATCGGCCAACGCCCCGAAGCATCCCTCCAGACCATCCTGGAGGTAAATCCAGACTCTGAGTCCTAGGGCACTATGGAGACTGTCGCTGAAATCACCACCGTACAACCTCCTTTCCCACCCTTCCATGGAGGCAGAATTTTCAATGTCAGCGTTGATAGCCCCCCGCGGGACAGGGAAACCGACGAGGACAGCGCCACTCATGTCAATAGGAACGCCAACCGTGCACAGCGCTGAGCAAACAAAGATGCCATTGTGCTAGTCGAGGCTGCTCGCAATGAGCAGCTCAACTCGCAAGGGAGGCCACGCCTGCTCCAACGCAACCTTGATGACGAATTTGTCCATGTTGACGGCCACGACATCTACAAGACCCCAAGCGCCAACTTGGCTATGGCCGCTAATGAGCTCGCCCGGCTCAAGCAAACACCAGAGGTCACCAAGGTCACCGCCATGCTCATAGCGGCACACTGCTAGGTCAACGAGATCCACCAGGATCAGAGACCTTCCTACTCGATGAGCTCGATTCGCCGATCCACCGTGCCAAGGTCCAATCGCCACCCCAGCCGAAGTCATTTTGTCGACCAGCACCGCGATGATGGACAACCCCTCTAGGGTGGAGCTCAGGAGAACCGCATCGACTACTCTCGCCAACACGACCAAGAAGTCGTCCAAGACATCCGAGCGCACATCAACAATCTCCGAGACGCGCGATGTTAGATCGACGGGCGCCGTTTCTCTCGCCATGAAGAAGTACATCGGTGTCAAGAATACGAGCAAGAGTTCGGTAATCTGGACTCAGCGCTCTAGCCACTCAACGCCGGCAACGCCGTAGATCATGACGGCAATGATCCCAAAGGGCCCTAAGCATTCACGAGGGCACTCTGAACACTCTAGGGGCCCTGTTGTTTCAAAATCATCGGGGTCGGGCCCTAATGAAAACGGATCAGATACAGATGGATATCACCAATATTACATTTGTTTTCATATTTTTGTCCGGATTCAGATTCGAATACGGATAGTGTCAACTATGTCGAATAGGATACGATTGGATATCGACACCATAAATATGCGATTTGAGTATTCGGATACGGATACGGTATCAGATGTTGGATATCCGGACTCGAATACGGACAGATCTCAACCCCTCTAAATGGATTCGGTTTCGAATACGGTCGGAAAATATCCGTACCATTTCATCCCTACCTACGAGGGATGGATGAACCCCACATAGTGGCTACAAGCTTATGCCACTACTGTGCGTGCCGCCGAAGGAGATACCAGTGTCATGATGAACTATTTTCCCGTCATGCTCATGCCAACTACGATGAACTGGTTCACAAGCCTCACCCCGGACTCCTTTGAATCCTGGGAAGAGCTGAAGAAGGTCTTCACCGACAACTACATGGCTATGTGTACTCGGTCGAGCACCAAGCATGATCTGAATCGCATCTATTAGAAACCGTCTGAGCTCCTCTATAGCTACATCAGACGCTTTTTCGAGATGAGGAATTCTATTCCCAACATCACGGAAGCTGAGGTCATCACCACCTTCGTCCGAGGACTCCATCACCATGACCTCCGCTCCAAGTTTAATCGCAAGCTACCAAAGGGGATTGGCGAGATGATTACGACCGCCGATCAGTACGCCGACGCCGAAGAGGCCAAAGTGCGCTTCAACAAGGATGCGGGCACTCACTGCCCAACTCGCCGCAGCGATGAGCGACCCGACGACCGACGCCACAACGACCGCCGCTACGACAACCGCAGTCACCATTAGGACAGCGGCCATGATCGGCCAGAAGGGTCCAAATCTGGTCAATATCGCCGCCGCCGACCAGACCACATCGTCGCCGCCATTGACGAACCTCGCGCCAAGCGCAACTATGACGAGCAGTACAAGGAGATCCTCAAAGGCCCATGCCCCTGCCACAAGAACAGCAAGCACAAGATGAAGGATTACCTCGGCTTGGCTAAGGAGTTCCAGGCCAAAAAGTCGGACGACAACAATGATGGCGGAGCCATAGGCTGCCGACCACCTAGGGACAACAACAACGCCCTCTAGGATCATGACAAAGCAGTCACCACTATCTTCAAGGGCCTCGCCGCCGCCGAGACCAGAAGGGATCGGAAGCTCACCACCCGCCGGGTGCTTGCAGTCAATTCAGAAGACGCCATCGCCAACCCCAGCTATCGTCCCTAGTCTGAGGTCCCCATCACCTTTAGTAGGGCTAACCAGTGGGGGGGACATCCCTTACACAGGGCGTTTCCCCCTTGTTCTTGATGCAACCATACAGAAAGTGCTTTTTAGGAAAGTACTCGTCGACGGCGGAAGTGCTCTGACCCTCCTCTTCGCCGGAGCCCTAAAGGATCTAGGACTTGGGATAGGAGACCTCACACCCTTTGACTCCTCCTTCTGGGATGTGGTACCTGGCAGGGCATCCAAACCGCTTGGAGAGATCACGCTTCAGGTATAGTTCGGCACGGCTAGCAACTACCGCGTCGAGCACATCAATTTCTACGTCGCCGACTTCAACACCACCTACCATGCCATACTTGGTCAGCCAGCCCTGGCCAAGTTCATGGCCATACCACACTATGCCTATCTGTAAGTGCAATCAAGCCCTATTGTGGGTTTTGGTATTGATGACCACCAAATTAGAGGACTAATAAGATTTATCAAGATGACAAGCAGGGAATCAAAGAATGAGGATGATGTATAGGTTGCAGGTGTCCTAATTACAAAAGGTGGCCAGACCTAGCTCAAAGGAGGTTTAACTTCTTTTGTGTTTTGAATTTGACTTTAGGGAAAGCCATACTATTAAGAGGGATTTTAGGACAGTTGGTCAACTATTGAATCAAATGCTCAAATTCACAGATCTACATCCTCCCACCTAGTCAAAACAGCCAGCCAAATTTGATATCATATTACCTGTTTTAGCTAGGGAGGTAGTGCCACCCTGTTAAGAGCGGCAGTGCCACCCTTAACTGACCGTTGGGCTCGGAGGGTATTTATACCCTTCAGGCCCGGCCCACAACGGTCATCTTCTCCACTGAGTCATTCAGCTCGAAACAAGACAGAACCAAAGCTCACCTCTCTCCTCCATTGTTGCTCCTCCATCCCTCAAGCTAATCCTTGATTCCAACCATCAAAACTTGAGAGAAAAGGCAGCAAAACTCGATTGGAGAGAAGATCCACTGATTCCCAAAGTCTAAGAGCATTTAGTTCACGTTTGGCCGGCGGTTCTAGGGTTTGTTACTCTTGGAGCTTGCTCCTAGCTAGCTAGGCATTGCCCTTGTGCGTGCCAACTTGTGTGGCAGCCTTGGGAGGTTTGTAACCTAATTCAAAAGCTAAGAAATCACCCCTCACCTCAAGAGTTCACTCTCTTAATTTGAGAACGAGGGTAAGGCAAGCCTTGGTGGCAAGCTCAATCCTTTTGTGGCTTCCTCAACAACGTGGACTTAGGCAAACCTTAGTGGTGAGCTGAACCACAGGATAAATCTTGTGTCTCGCGTGCTTCATCTTTACTATACTGCTGTTTACCTTGTTGCTAGCTGTTGTTAGGGTTTAGTTGCTCGATTCACTATTGTGTGAAGTTTATGTGGTATCCAGTCTTCAAACTGGATCTTGGCTTAATATAGCAGGATTAAGCAACTAGTGGGGTCAGGTTCATATCTGTTAAATCTCAACTGTGTTAGATTATTTTTCATAGTGCGGCAGTGCCGCCTTGTAAGGCCGGCAGTGCCGCCCTCTGTTCTAACAGAGTTTTGAGTTGAATTTTTACAGGCCTATTCACCCCCCCTCTAGGCCTTCTTTATCTTCCTGTAGATCCTACAAGTGGTATCAGAGCGAGGTTGCTTCGCATATGCTTCACCGCGTGAAGTATGGAAGAAGGAGAAGGTTCGAAGAACATTCGCGTTGTGGACGCAAGTGGTGTACACGTTGAGGATGTCGGCTACAGCAGCGAGCTGTCCATGTCCACAGCAAGTGATGCCACCATCAAAGAACCCAAGACCACCGATGCCAAAAGAAGAAAGGCAAGAAAAGAAAGAAAAGCCGCAAAGATTGCAACAAGAGAAGCTAGAGAAAAGAAGAAAGAAGAGCAGCGGCTCAAAGACAAGAAAAAGAGAAAAGAAGCTAGAAGAATCACAAGAGAGGCAAGAACTAAGAGAAGAATCAGTATGATGCATCATCTAGTGAGCTCTCTAGTAGCTCGGATGATGGAGATGATGATGTGTCATACCATGCTTCAAAAGATGGCAAGGAGGTGAAGAGCAAGGACAAAAAGAAGGATAGCAAGGACAAGGGCAACAACAACAACAAGAACAAATATGCCGCCATATCCTTTAATTATTCTTATTTGTCTAACCATAACAAAAGGTCCTTTGTCAATGTACCCGTGGGGAAGTTGCCTCATTTTGATGGGACAAACTTTGCCAAGTGGAAGCACTTGATGAGTGCCTATCTTGTAGGTCTTCACCCCGGTCTTTGGGAGATTGTGGTGAATGGATTGCAACCACCGAAAGATCCCGAAGCACCAACAAACGAAGAGCTAGCTGCTGTCCATCTCAATGGCCAAGCCACAAGTATTCTTCTTAGTGCCTTGGATGGAAATGAGTACAACCGAGTGATGAATGTCAATGTTGCAAAACAGATTTGGGACACTTTGCATCTAGCACATGAAGGTGTAGATAAAGTGATGAAAGCAAAGATTGATTTGTTGATGGCCAAGCTAAATAGGTTCATGATTGTTGATGGAGAGGGGCCACAAGAGATGTTTGATAGATTGATGACCTTGGTGGGCAAAATTAGAGGCTATGGATGTGATGAGCTTGATGATCACAAAGTGGTGAAGGTTATGTTGGAAGCCTACTCACCAAGAAATGAGACCGTAGTTACCTTGATTAGAGATAAGAAGAAGTTTGAGCACTTCACACCTAATGATGTGCTTGGAAGATTGTTGACATTTGACATGCAAAGAGAAGAGGCAAATGAGAGGAGAAGACTTGGTGAGTTGCAAGCCAAGCTAGAAGGCATGAAAATCAAGGATGTAGCTCTCAAGGCAAATAAATCAAGCAATCAAGGCACCTCCAACAAGGCAAAGGGCAGCAAGCAAGCATCAACAAGTCAACCCAAAGAAATCAAGTCAACTCCACAAAATGATGATCCAAGTTCATCCTCAAGTGAAGATGAAGATGATGGGGCTGATTACATGAAGATCGATGACATGGCTTTGTTCATGAAGAGCTATCACAAGGGGTTGAAAAAGAATGGGTACAAAATAGTGCAAAGAAGGTTCCTAAACAAGAAGAAGAGGACTTGCTACAACTGTGGCAGCACGGAGCACTTTATTGCTAAGTGTCCCTATGACAAGAAAGAAAACAAATACAAGAGGGACAACAATGAAGGCAAGCATGAACACAAAAAGAGATACAAGCAAATGGGAGAGGCACACATTGGGCATGAGTGGGACTCAACTAAAGAGTCAAGTGAAGAGGATGTGAAGATTGCAACCGTGGACATTCAAAAGCCATCCTCTACATCAAGGCTCTTCAACAACATGTTCGATGGTGATGACCACCGCTCCACTCACGTTTGTCTTATGGCAAAGGGTGAGAAGGTAAAACGAAGAGTTAAATCTCCTCCGCCTCCTAGTGACATCTCCAGTAGTGAACTTAGTGATTCTAGTGATGATGATACTAGTGATGTTGAGAAATATGCTAAATTGACTAAAAAGTTAGATTCTAAAACCAAGCTCTTCATCATGAATCTAATGGAGGAACTAGAAAGTGTCAAAGTCGAGCTAGCCGATAGAGATGATTATCTTGAGGAAACCGAAAAGATGTATATTGGCTGCAAGGAAGCTCTTGAGTTAGAGAGAAGTGAGGTGGACTCTTTGAACAAGGCCTTGGCCGAAGAACAAAGAGAACATGCTCTCACAAAGAAGGCAAATATTGCACTCAATGACAAGTATTATGTCTTAGTTGAAAAGCACAACAAACTTGAGAAGCAATATAACCTTCTATGCGAGAGCACCCCACTTCCCTCCAACACAAATGACATTTCTATTCCCTCCACTGGCCAAGGATGTGGAAAATGCTATAATCTTGACTTAAATGTTTATTCCACTAACCTTGCAAACTTGGAGGTCATGAAAAAGGAGATTGCTAGGCTCAATGCTATGTTAGGAAAAAGGGGCATGGAAGGTAAGAAACCTGCTGGTGGCAAAGGTGAAAAATCAAAGAGGCCACAATACAAAGATGGAAGGAATCCACGCATCAAAGATGGGCTTGGGCACACTCATGGAGGTAAAACCAATGGGAGAAAAGTAATAAATGGATATGAGTGTGTTTAGTTCGTGAGCAAAGGGCAGGAAGGTACAGATAGGTCTGCACAGAAGGTGGCACAAGGCCAGCCCAGAGTAGCACTGTAGCCTATGGGCGGCAGTGCCGCCCCCCATAGAAAAGGGAAGACCACCTCATACAGCTCTGCTCATGTTAAGCCCAAGAAGAAGGTGTCATTTCCAGAGCAGGTTGTTCAGAAACTAAAGAAATCTATCTGGGTCACTCCAAATAGATATGCTTATCAACCAAAAGGCAAAAACACCTCCTCAATGTTTGGATTCTAACTTTGTTTTGCAGCACAACAGCAAGGGGGAGGTGTTTGCCAAGTTTGTTGGAAATGGTCGAAATGTTTATCATAATACTTTCATTTGGGTTCCTAAAGTTCTTGTGACTAACATGCAAGGCCCCAAGAATATTTGGGGACCTAAGACTAGGAACTAAACTTGTGTTGCAGGCATACTTCTCTGGTGGGTCAAGTTGGGTGCTTGACAGCGGCTGTACAAATCATATGACCGGAGAAAGGAGTATGTTTTCATCATACTCCCCAACTACAAATTCAGATGAGAATATTATATTTGGTGACAATTCAAAAGGGGGTGTGATTGGACTTGGTAAAGTAGCTATTACACTTGATCATTCAATTACAAATGTCTTACATGTTGATTCCTTGAAGTACAATCTGCTGTCCGTTTCTCAATTATGTGAGATGGGCTACAATTGTCTCTTCATAGATAAGGGTGTGGAAGTCTCTAAGAGGGAGGATTCCTCTATTGTCTTTACGGGTCACCTCAAGAACAAGCTTTACTTAGTTGATTTCAGCAAAAGTAAAGCTAAGCTTGAGACCTGTTTAGTGGCAAAATCTAGCATGAGTTGGCTATGGCATCACCGACTAGCTCATGTTGGGATGAGGAACTTGGCCAAACTCCTAAAAGACAACCACATACTTGGACTAACCAATATTCAATTTGAGAAAGATAGGCTTTGTAGTGCTTGCCAAGCCGGAAAGCAAGTAGGTGTACCTCACCCACCAAAGAGCATCATGACCACCACACAACCGTTGGAGTTGATTCACATGGATCTCTTTGGACCGGTCGCCTACATAAGCATCGGGGGTAACAAATATGGTCTAGTTATTGTTGATGATTATTCCCATTTCACTTGGGTGTTCTTTGTTTATGATAAGTCCCAGGTACAAGAGAAAGTCAAGATATTTGTGAGAAGGGCACAAAGAGAGTTCGGTCTTCCTATCAAAAAGATAAGAAGTGACAATGGGACCGAATTCAAGAACACTCTAGTTGAAGAGTTTCTTGATGATGAGGGCATCAAACATGAGTTTTCAACTCCTTACACCCCTCAACAAAACGGTGTAGTAGAGAGGAAAAACCGTACACTTCTTGATATGGCAAGGACAATGCTAGATGAATACAAGACGTTGGACCTCTTTTGGAGTGACGCCATCAACACCGCTTGCCATGCCATCAACCGTCTCTACTTACACAAGAAACTCAAGAAGACTTCATATGAGCTTCTAACCGGTAACAAACCAAAGGTGTCATACTTTAGAGTGTTTGGGTGCAAGTGTTTTATACTTAACAAAAGACCCAAAACCTCTAAATTTGCACCTAAAGTTGATGAAGGCATTCTTCTTGGTTATGGATCAAATGAGCATGCCTATCATGTCTTCAACAAAACCATGGGTAGAGTTGAAGTCACGGTAGATGTGACATTTGATGAATCTAATGGCTCTCAAGTGGAGCAAGTTGATTCAAGTATTGTAGGGAAGCAGGATCCACCATGTGAGGCAATCAAGCAAATGGCTATAGGCGACATTAGGCCACAAGAAGATCAAGCCACTGATGATGAGGATCCCCAGGATGTTGCTGCACAAATTTCTGCTGACGTACTCCATCGACAAGGGCAACACTCACCTGCTGAACATCAGTAGGGCGGTAGTGCCGCTCATGAGGGCGGCAGTGCCACCCCATCCACCTCAGTAGCAGCTCCTTCAACTCCTACTCCACCACCTCAAGGACTCAACCTGGAGCCTATCTTTGAACAAGAAGAGGCTGAAGGTCCAGAAGAAGAACAAGGAGGTGTTGAGCATCCAAGGCTACATCAAACTATACAACGGGATCACCCCGTTGACAACATCCTTGGGAGCATTCGAAAGGGGGTAACAACTCGTTCACATTTAGCAATTTTTTGTCAATATTACTTGTTTGTTTCCTCTTTGGAACCTCTCAAGGTAGAACAAGCACTTGGAGATCTGGATTGGGTCATGGCCATGCAAGAAGAGCTCAACAACTTTGAAAGAAATAAAGTGTGGAAATTAGTTGAAAGGCCCAATACCAATGTCATTGGTACTAAATGGGTCTTCCGCAACAAGCAAGATGAAAATGGCGTGGTGACAAGGAACAAGGCAAGATTGGTGGCCCAAGGCTTCACTCAAGTAGAGGGCTTGGACTTTGAAGAAACATATGCACCGGTGGCAAGACTTGAAGCAATCCGAATGCTTCTAGCCTTTGCCGCCCATCATGACTTTAAGCTGTACCAAATGGATGTCAAGAGTGTATTCCTCAACGGCCCAATAAAAGAGTTGGTGTATGTGGAGCAGCCACTGGGGTTTGAAGATCCCAAGTTCCCCAACCATGTCTATAAACTCCAAAAGGCGCTCTATGGGCTTAAGCAAGCACCAAGAGCATGGTATGAATGCCTTAAGGAATTCTTGCTCAAATAAGGCTTTGAAATAGGCAAAGCCGACCCTACACTCTTTACTCACAAAGTTGGAAATGATATATTTGTGTGCCAAATATATGTCGATGACATAATATTTGGTAGTACTAATCATGTGTATTGTGATGAGTTTAGTAGGATTATGACTAAGAGATTTGAGATGTCCATGATGGGTGAGCTGAAGTTCTTCCTTGGATTTCAAATCAAGCAAATGAAGGAAGGGACATTCATTAGCCAAACCAAGTACACCCATGATATGCTTAACAAGTTCGACATGGTGAATGCCAAGCCTATCAAAACTCCCATGCCAACTAATGGACATCTTGATCTAAATGAAGAAGGGAAAGCCATAGACATCAAGGTATATCATTCCATGATCGGCTCTTTACTTTACTTATGTGCATCTAGGCCGGACATAATGCTTAGTGTGTGCATGTGTGCTAGATTTCAAGCTAACTCGAAAGAGTGCCATTTAGTGGTTGTTAAAAGAATCTTGAGATATTTAGTACACACTCCTAATCTTGGCTTGTGGTATCCCAAGGGCTCCAAGTTCAATCTAATTGGCTATTCGGATTCCGATTATGCCGGTTGCAAGGTAGATAGAAAAAGCACTTCGGGGACATGTCAATTTCTTGGACGGTCCCTAGTGTCTTGGAGTTCTAAGAAGCAAAATTATGTAGCCCTTTCCACCACCGAGGCCGAGTATGTTGTGCTCAATTACTTTGGATGAGGCAAACCCTTCGTGATTTCGGATGTCAATTCACCAAAATCCCACTCTTGTATGACAATGAAAGTGCCACAAAGCTAGCAAACAATCTCGTAAGCCACTCAAGAACCAAACATATAGACATCTGACATCATTTCTTGAGAGACCATGAAACCAAAGGAGATATCGAAATTCGTCATGTGAGCACCGAAAAACAACTAGCCGATATCTTCACTAAGCCTCTCGATGAGTCAAGGTTTTGTGCTTTGCGTAGTGAGCTAAATATACTTGATTCTCGTAACATGGTTTGAAATATAGCACACCTCTGTTGGACTACTTAGCGAAATAGGAAAATGATTTAAAAGGGGTATTATATTGTGTTTCAAAACCATTTCAAAAGGCCAACTAAGTGTCATGACCATTGTCTGTATTGTTGATTGCTTACTGGTCATGATATTTAGAGAATATATATCCATATCTGAGGTGAAGGAGGTCATAAAGTTTCAGCGTAAACCCTACAAAATTGGTAGGGCGGCAGTGCCGCCCATCTTGGCCGGCAGTGCCGCTCTTTGAAAACTGGGCCATTTTCAGTCAATTTTGGCTAGGTCGCGGGGCCCGTTTTCTTCTACTTATTCCTTCTCTGGCCCCCGACCCAACTCTCTCCTTCTCTCCCAGCCGACGCCGACGCCTGTGCTTCTCTCTTCCTCTCTCACAAGCACGTGTCGCCGCTATTTCTTGCGGACTGCAACCCCAGCAGTGCCGCCCCTACAGCCGACCGAGACTCTTCTTCGCTGGTCACTGCAGGAGGCTCCTGGCCGAGCCGTTTCTTCTCTTCTCCCTCCACTCCAATGATTTGGAAGCAAGGTGAAACCCTAACCCCTTTCGATCTATGCAATGTGAAGCTTTTAGTCATGGATTTCAGTTTCTAGGGGGAGTATGAAGGGTTTAGAAAGGTTTTTGATGGTTGAATCGAGTTGATTTTGGATTTCACAGGTTGGACGATTTTGGGGAGAGCGACAATGCTGCCCTTGGGACCATTAATGGCACCCCTAGCAGATTCAAACTGCTATTCTCAAGTTCATAAATCCGATGAAGTTCAGAATGGATTGGATTCATTTATCAAAAATTGTTTCTAAAGTTTTTTATACTCAATCTTTCAAATTCATGGCTAGGGTTTCATGTATTCTTTGCTTAGACTGTGATTCTGAAATTGTGATGATGAATAGACACTATTGTAAATAGGATTTAACCAGAACGAGAAAGTTGAAGATGAAATAGTGAAGCAACTGAGGGCGGCAGTGCTGGCCTCAGGGGGCGGCAGTGCCGCCCTACCATGCTGATTCCAAATTCAGCACTGCTTCCTGTGTCATCTTCAAAATTCTTTTTCTTGTTAAAACCTGCTTGCAGCTGTGTCTAACTCATTATCTTATACAGTTTCTTATCAAGTCTCATTTATATTGCATAGATGGACCAATGTAAAAGGAAGGTGTTGACAACCAAGCAAAAGGTCAAGAGAGGCAGGGGACAGGCGAGCTATACTCCTAGAGACAGAAATCTTGATGAAGACCTTGCTGAAGAGGAAAATATTCAGAGGATGGGAAGAACCATTCATGTGTGGCCTGATTCTCCTCTACACATTTTAGAGTTTGATAGCAGCTACATGAGAGATAACACTAATAGGTTTGACCTCATTCCTCCCCAAAACAACGATGATAATAGAGTTGTTGATTATTCCATGAGTTGGAAGAAGACTGGTGAAGTCAGAGAGATTGATCCCTACTCCTCTGATAAATCAAATGGCATTGATTATAGATTTTGGAATGCTTTCCAATTTGATTTTTATGCCACAGCCATCCTATCCAAGTCAAAGGGCAAGATTAGCAAGATGTAGTACATTGACTTTGGTGACTTGGAGAGCAGGGATGATCATCAGTTTGCTACAACAATCAAGACCTGTGACCGCTTTGAGATGACAGACATCATGAGTTTCAGGTATGATTGGAACAAGGAGATTCTTGCCCAATTCCATGCTACTTACTATTGGAACAGGGAAGTGGATGAGCTTCATTGGATGACTGATGGGCGACATTATCGCATTGATTTTGTCACCTTCTATCGTATTCTTGGTTTTGGACACATCCACAGGGGATATGAGAGGATACATAATGAGCGTCATTTTGAGCTAATGGAAGTAAGCTTCATGTGGGAGGATCAAAATCTTGCAGTTCCTGATTGGTCAAGGACAAAGCTCAAGAGCTTCTATTACATCATGAACAATCTCTTCAGGATCACTCTCAACCCTAAAGACAATGCAACAGATTTGAATGGCTATATCACTAATGTGTTGTCTAGGTTTCCTAGCAGTGAAAAGTTTAATGTTCCAAGATTCATGTGGGTTGAGCTAGCATATGCCATGGATGATGGGAGGAGATCTTTGCCCTATGCTCCTTACCTCATGTTTATGATTGAGAGAGTGACTGGCATGTGGTTCCCTAAGGACTGTGAGCACACTATTTACAAGATTAAAAAGACACATGGTGGTTTAGGGGACTTGGCTCAGCTACTCAGCACACTGGTTCTGGAGGACTTGGAGATAGTGGGGTAGTAGGCTTTCACTCTTCTGGAGCTGAACACAGAGATATTCCTGAGCTGTCTAGGGCTAGGAAACAAAAGAAGAAGTCTAAGTGGGGAAAGATGAGTGCATGGATGAAGGCAATCTTTGCTCATTGTACATATGCTTCTCAGACTGCTTATGAGGATAGAATGGAGAACAGAGAAGCAGTGAGGCATACTAGGGAGATGGCAGGGCTACCACCACTTCCACCAGTGCAGCCACCACCTCAGTTTCCTAACTTGCCTCGCCTTTCTTCTTCTGATGAGGAGCAGGATCAGTCACATGAGCACCATGATGAACAGCCAGATGATCAGCAGCATGAGCACTCATATGAGCCATTCAGTCAGTACTATGGGTACCCACAGGGATAGCATTTTGAGGAGCCCCCAAGTCAGCAGGACCTTGGTGCAGAAATACACCCTACAGAGGCCGATCCATAGGTTTAGGCAGCTTTGTTTCGCACATATTCCAGGAGACCACGTCCTTCGACGGATTAGCCAAGGCCTTCCACTTCAGCTGGGGCAGCACCTCCGCGACATTCAGCACGCTTCACTTCACACACCCACGTCGCCGGACGTGCCCGTGTCGACTCCGACAGTGATGAGTGATCTCTCTGCTTTTTCTTCTCTTTTTGGTACTTAATGCCAAAGGGGGAGAAAATTAGAGGGGTCAATAGTTTTTCGACGCCATATGTTCTTTGCTGCTGCGCTTGATGTTCAGATCCGATGAGAGTAGTTGTTAGGTTGTGAGTTTGAGAGTCGCTTAAAACTCTATTTTATGAAATTATGCTACTTTGTGACTTTATTTGCTTCGGATATGGACATGTATTCATGGTTGCAGTTTTAGCTTGTCATATTCTGGGTTTAAATTGTTTTATATCCATATGATCTGTTGTAGAAATCTTATTGCTACCTGACTGACATAGTCAGGACGGCAGTGCTGCCCTCTACTGTATCAGCCAGAATCTTGTGTGCTTGAACTGATTAAACATGTCATATGCATCAAGTTTATTCCTGTGACACTTAGTTCAGCACCGCACAGCAGGCATGGATGTAGGGGGAGGTTCCCATCACACCTAAAATGTGAATCATGGTCTTTCATGCCAATTTGAGAATTCAAATCTTTATTCACATATTTAGGGGGAGGCTCCTACACCCATGGTTCAAAAATCTCAGTTTAGATTTCATATCATTTGTAAGCTCTAATTGGGTTGTCATCAATTACCAAAAAGGGAGAGATTGTAAGTGCAATCAAGCCCTATTGTGGGTTTTGGTATTGATGACCACCAAATTAGAGGACTAATAAGATTTATCAAGATGACAAGCAGGGAATCAAAGAATGAGGATGATGTACAGGTTGTAGGTGTCCTAATTACAAAAGGTGGCCAGACCTAGCTCAAAGGAGGTTTAAATTCGTTTGTGTTTTGAATTTGAGTTTAGGGAAAGTCGTACTATTAAGAGGGATTTTAGGACAGTTGGTCAACTGTTGAATCAGATGCTCAAATTCATAGATCTACATCCTCCCACCTAGTCAAAACAGCCAGCCAACTTTGATATCATATTACCTGTTTTGGCTAGGGCGGCAGTGCCGCCCATAACTGACCGTTGTGCTCGGAGGGTATTTATACCCTTCAGGCCCGGCCCACAATGGTCATCTTCTCCACTGAGTCATTCAGCTCGAAATAAGATAGAACCAAAGCTCACCTCTCTCCTCCATTGTTGCTCCTCCATCCCTCAAGCTAATCCTTGATTCCAACCATCAAAACTTGAGAGAAAAGGAAGCAAAACTCGATTGGAGAGAAGATCCACTGATTCCCAAAGTCTAAGAGCATTTGGTTCACGTTTGGCTGGTGGTTCTAGGGTTTATTACTCTTGGAGCTTGCTCCTAGCTGGCTAGGCATCGCCCTTGTGCTTGCCAACTTGTGTGGCAGCCTTGGGAGGTTTGTAACCTCATTCAAAAGCTAAGAAATCACCCCTCACCTCAAGAGTTCACTCTCTTGATTTGAGAACGAGGGTAAGGCAAGCCTTGGTGGCAAGCTCAAGCCTTTTGTGGCTTCCTCAACAACGTGGACTTAGGCAAACCTTAGTGGTGAGCTGAACCACGGGATAAATCTTGTGTCTCGTGTGCTTCATCTTTACTATACTGTTGTTTACCTTGTTGCTAGCTGTTGTTAGGGTTTAGTTGCTCGATTCACTGTTGTGTGAAGTTTCTGTGGTATTCAGTCTTCGAACTGGATCTTGGCTTAATATAGCAGGATTAAGCAACTAGTGGGGTCAGGTTCATATCTGTTAAATCTCAACTGTGTTAGATTATTTTTCATAGTGCGGCAGTGCCACCCTATAAGGCCGGCAGTGCCGCCCTCTGTTCTAATAGAGTTTTGAGTTGAATTTTTACAGGCCTATTCACCCCCCTCTAGGCCTTCTTTATCTTCCTGTAGATCCTACACTATCTAGTGTTGAAGATGCCTTCACCTTTAGGAGTTCTTGCCCTATGGGCCAACCTCTCCTTCGCCTACGCCTACAAGACAGAGAGTCTCGCCCTCGCCGAAGCCACCGACCTCTCCATCCATATGGCTAGTGTGGTCACCGACGCCAAGACGGTGCCCACCGATGACCTAGAGATCCTAGCGCTAGAGCCTCCACATGCCTCTGCCAAGTCCAAGGAAACAAAGGAGGTCAGCCTCAGCCTCGACGACCCCTCCAAGATCATCAAGATTGGGGCTCAACTCGACCCCAAATAGGAAAGCATGCTCATCTCCTTCCTATGTGCCAATGCCAACGTGTTTGCTTGGAAACCAGCAGACATGTCGGGGGTACCACGGGAGAAGATCGAGCACTCCTTGAATGTCTCGCCGACCGCCAAACCGATCAAGCAGAAACTCTGACGATTCACGCCAGACAAGAAGGAGACTATTAGGGTAGAAATAAAATGGCTCCTAGCTACCGGATTTATTAAAGAAGTGTATCATCCAGAGTGGTTAGCAAACCCTGTTCTTATTCAAAAAAGAATAAAGAATGGAGAATGTGCGTTGATTACACTGATCTCAACAAACACTGCCCTAAAGACCCCTTTGGTCTTCCTCAGATAGATGAGGTTGTAGACTCCACCACCGGCTACGAACTACTCTCCTTTCTCGACTATTACTCTGGCTATCACTAGATATCCCTCAAAGAAGACGACCAGATCAAGATGTCATTCATCATGTCTTTCGGTGCGTATTACTATACCACCATGTCCTTTGGACTCAAGAACGCCGAGGCGACCTACCAAAGGGACATCCAGATGTGCCTTGACCAACAGATAGGCCGCAACGTCAAAGCTTACATCGATGATGTGGTCGTCAAATCCAAAACCGCCGACAATCTCATCACCGACCTTGAAGATACATTTGCCAACTTGAAAAGATACAGATGGAAGTTGAACCCTTCAAAGTGCATCTTTGGAGTTCCATCCGGCATACTCTTAGGCTACATCGTCAGCGCCCGTGGCATCGAACCCAACCCTGACAAGGTCTCCGCCATCACCAACATGAAACGCCCAACCTACATAAAGGATATACAGAAGCTCACAGGCTGCATGGTTGCTCTCAGCTGCTTTATATCGCGCCTCAACGAAAAGGGACTACCGTTCTCCAAACTCCTCAAGGCCTCCGAGCGCTTCTCCTAGTCGGAGGAGGTAGATACATCTTTTGAGCAGCTCAAGTTGTTTCTAATGAAGCCTCCAATTATGACGGCGCCTCGACCAGACGAAACCCTACTGATCTACATCGCCACAACTTCTCGCGTCGTTAGCACAGCTATCGTTGTCGAGCGCTAGGAAGCCGGGCATGCCTACAAGGTACAACGTCCGATCTACTTCATCAGCGAGGTCCTTAATGGGTCTAAAACTCGTTATCCTCAAGTTCAGAAACTGCTATACGCCATTCTAATCACGTTGTGCAAGCTCCGCCATTACTTCGAGTACTACAAGATTGCCGTGGTCACCGAGTTTCGTCTGTGGGACATCCTCCACACCAAAGAGGCCAATGGCCGCATCATCAAGTGGGCTATCGAGCTCAGCACTTACTCCTTTGAATTCAGAAGCAGGCCTACCATCAAGTCACAGGCGCTCGCTGACTTCGTTGCTGAGTGGACTGAGATCCAAGAGCCCATCCCCACTACTTGCCCCGAGCACTAGGTGATGTACTTTGATGGTGCCCTCAATATCAATGGTGCTGGTGCTGGCATTTTATTCATTACACCGACCAAGGACAAGCTCCGATATGTTCTCTGAATTCATTTTCTAGCCTCCAACAACGCCGCCGAATATGAAGCATGTCTCCACAGACTTCGTATAGCCATCGAGCTCGGTGTCAAATGCCTCATGGTATACGAAGACTCTGCGCTAGTCATCAACCAGCTCAACAAACACTGGTCCTATTCCAGTGAGAAGATGGACGCATATTACGTCGAAATCAGGAAACTCGAGAGGAAGTTCTACGGTATCGAGTACCACCACGTGGTACGAGATCAAAATCAGCTCGCTGACCACCTATCTAAGATAGGATCTTCTCGCGCCATGATTATGCCTGGGGTTTTCATTCAAGACCTCTTTACGCCATCCATTAAGGAAGAGAAGGAAGTTCAAGAAATCCCCCCCCCCCTGCCGAGCAGCTGGTACTTGCAGTACCTTCACTGGCCGCCGATTGGAGGGAACAGTTCATCAAGTACCTCACCAGCATCAACGTACCCACCGACAAGACCAAAATTGAACACCTAATCCATCGCAGCAAGCATTACATGCTGGTAGATGGGAACTTGATGAGGAAAAGTGCCAAGGAAGGGATACTGCAGAAATACGTCACCCAAGAAGAAGGAGTGAAACTACTTCTCGAAATTCACTCTGGTTCCTATGACAATCACGCAGCCTCGAGAAACCTGGTGGACAAAGCTTTCCAAGCTGGTTTTTATTGGCCCACGGCCATCGCCGACACAGAAGACCTCGTCCAACGTTGTGAAGGATGTCAACTTTTCTCCAAGCAGATACACGTGCTGGCGCAAGAATTATAGACCATCCCAACTTCTTGGCCTTTCGCATGCTAGGGACTAGACATGATTGGGCCTTTCAAGCCAGTGCCAGGTGGTTTTTGGTACGTGTAGTCGCCATTGACAAGTTATCCAAGTGGATTGAATACAAACCGCTTGTTTCGGCTACTGCAAAGAAGGCAGTCGAGCTCTTCCAAGATATCATCCATAGATTCAGTCTCTCGAATAGCATTATCACTGACCTCAGAACTACATTCACTGGTCATCATTTTTGGGACTTCTGCGAAGACCGATGTATCTCCATCAAATACGTCTCTGTTGCCCATCCTAGAGCCAATGGCCAAGTCAAACGGGCGAACGGCATGATCCTTGATGCCCTCAAAAAAAGGCTATATCAGAAAGAGGAAAAGAATCCGGGCAGATGGCTCAAAGAGCTCCCAGCTATGGTCTGGGGACTATGCACTCAAGCTAGTTGCGACACTGGTGTGTCTCCATACTTTTTGGTCTACGGCTCAGAAGCCATACTTCCAGCAGACATTGCCTTCCGAGCACCTAGGGTGGAACATTGTAACAAAGAGCAAGCCATAGCTGTTCGGACATAGGACGTCGATAGGGCCGAAGAAGAATGCTTGATCACTTGCATCCGCACAGCCAAATACCTAGAAGGTTTGCGAAGATACTACAATCGCAACATAAAAGGTCATTTATTTGCTTTTGGCGACCTCATTCTCCGCAGAAAACAGAAAACAGAAGGGATGCACAAGCTCTCCTCGCCCTGGGAAGGGCCTTACATGGTCAAAAAGGTTACCCAACCAGGGTCTTACCGGCTATGCGACCTGGACGAAATCGATATCCCCAATTCGTGGCACATCGAGCACCTTATATGTTTCTATCCTTGAAATGCTCCAGATATGTACTCTCCACTCCATAATGAATGAAGTTTTTGTCGCCATAATTTGTCTCCATTATTTATCCACTACGGTTTAATCTCCATTTGTGGTCGCTAGCTCTAAGTTACTCATTAACAAACTCCGACAAATATACGTGATCTCCATAAAAGCTCTGCCACGTTTCTCCATACTAAAATATCTCTAAGATATTTTGCCAACCATTGAGCAGCACACGTTCCGCTCTGTGTTCTTTGGAGAAAACCCAGTCTCCGATCTCTCCCTACACGTGCTACGGGCTCCATGCACTGCGTTATGGGTGGTCGGCTACGATTCCTCGGTCACGTCTGTTCCTCCTACACATGCACGGGCTCCGCGCTCGATGTTATGGAATATGGGCTAGCCAAGGCCAAGAGCTTAGTAACGAACTGACTGCTTGGACGCTACTTATACCATGTATAATTGCATTACGGTTAACACTACATTGATTTTTCGCTGAAAGTGCTGGCAAACTGCATAAACAAGCATATGTCACTTTACAACATTTATACACATACATAAATGTTTGTCTACGCCATAGCGCATTTAACTATCCTCTCCAGATGTTCTATACATGATACTTTTTGAGAAGGTCATTGCGTTTGGCCCTCTTTGTCCACCTTGCTGAACAGATCAACGTCATCGGCCAGCTTCTTTGCCGCGTCCGCCACCTCATCCTCCAACTGCTGCTGCTTCGTCACACCCGTCCCTCTAGCAAATCCAGCCCCTATCACTCGAAGATCGATGGCAGGGTAATGAGACTGGACTACCACCAGGGCATGGGTCACGGTGGAGACAGTGGTGTCTCGGTTGAAGCTCTTGAAGTTCTCCCATGCCACCTTGCACCTATCGATGATGGTGTCCAGATGAGGCGGCCTCTCATCGGGCTGAGGAGCTGCCTCCATGTCGATGTAGTCAAGCAGCGACCTAACTCCGGCCACCATGGTGTCAAGCTTTCTCCTCGAGGTTTGCGCCTCTAGCTCCAGCACATCGAACTGCGCCCTGGTCCTTTGGCGATATTCTATAGGCACCAAAGGGATCCGTCAAACGAAGAAGTCACTTCAGCAACAACTCCAACCACCAACTACTCACCTTTCAGCTCCTCAGTCAGTTTCTCCACTCACCCAGATGCTTTCCTCTTCTCCTGGAGCTGACTGATGACCTGACGCAACTGGCTGAGCTCTGCATCTTGCTCTACAAAAGTGACGATCGTCAGCAACATTAAGACTGTTCGGCAATGTAAAGCAAATTCGCCGATCTGCCATACCTTTCTATGCTCGGAGATGTTTCTTAGCTGCTCAGATTTGTGCTCTAGCTGCTCAAAAACACTCATTAGCTGCTCAGAGATGGTGGCCAGCTGCTCAGATAGGATGCCCTTCTAGTACTCTAGGTCCTTGCATTGGACTCAGCAAGAACCTGCTCATGCTAGGCCCTCTTAACATTCTTCTCCATCAGCTTTACCACCTCCTTTAGCTTCACGTTCTCCTCGGCAAGGGGCTCCATCCTCTTGATCAGCTACTGTCGGTGTACGATAGTTCATGCTATGCCCTACAAAAGCACCAAGACCATGAAGAACTCCAATCTCCAACATCAAAGACAGACATTGCCGACGCAATACTAACCTTGATTTGCTTCATGGCTGTGGAAAGGGTGGACTCTAGCCTCCTGACCTCCCTGGTGGTGTCCTCCTCTTTCACGACCACCACTTCATCCCCCACTTGCGGAGGATCTGGATGGCTAAGGTCGAGATTCCTCACGCTCAATCTCCTCCACCTCATCCTCTTCCTCCACATCTGGTGGCGCCACCTGGGGGCTCAGTGGTCGCACAATGTGTCCGACCACGCCCTCTGACGTCTCAGGGAGTGTCACCTGCTCTTCTGGCACCACCAGCCTCCCTACCCCAGACTCTAGCACGACGTTGGTAGCTCCAGCTCCCGCCTTCGAAGATTTAGTGGCTCCCGCCGTCGCTCCTAGCATCTCTGTCGCATCGGCCGCCGAATCCTCCATAGGCCACCGAGCACCCGAGGACTCCAGGACGGGGTCTATCGGCATTGCCTCCACACCGAGACCAGCCCCTAGCTGCTCGCTAGTCTAGATGGATGGATTCAGATCCTCCATATGCCTCGCTCTACATCAGATTAGCTCGTCAATCACCGCAACTGTAAGGATCCAATAGCAAAATGAATCCAAGGCAAGGATACTTACACGTCGGCCTCCCGGTGCACGATTCTAAACCGATGCTACCTCCCTGAGCACCCATGCATGGCTCTAGGGTCAACCCGCATGCCCTGGGCTGGAGGTCTCATGGCCCCCGTCATTGGCCTCTCCTCCGCCTATCGCTCGGGGACTCCCTTCGCCTGCTGCTCGGGGACTCCCTTTGCCTATTGCTCGGGGACTCCCTCCCCTCCTTTCGACTGCACCTCTGCGCGCGTGTTGTGTGGTGGCGCCTCACTGCTCAGAGGAGGAGCTATTAGAGCCTCGTCGTCGTCCGACCACTCGAACATCGCCGCACTCTGCGTCCGAGTGGTCTGATCGCCACCAAGTGAGATGCCTCCCGACTTGCGGGGAGCTACACCCACCGTCTTTCTCTTCTTGTGGGCCGGCTCATCTATCGCCACCCTTTTCCCCTGGACTTTCTCCGACACCAGGGGGACTCTCCGTCTGACCAGCGCCTGTGCCTCCAGACTCCGACGAGGCGCTGATGACACCTTCCTCTGGCTTAGTGGTTGGTCGAGCATCCACTGCTTTTAGTCAATTGCTCCTCAGCACGCCCGAGAAGTACGCTGCTCGTTCCTACGAATGGATCTTTCCACAAGTGAATCAGTTCACTACTCGGCAACGGTACATGATGAAAAGGATTAGGAACAAACAGTTGAAACTTTTACCTGAGGAGGTGGGTTCGTGCAGTTGAAGGCTCTCGTCTGCCCTGACACGCTGAATGGGGTGTTTGGAGCGAATAGTTCGACTACTCTGTGTATCACAGCCTCCTTCGACAGCCTCTCCGTCCTCTCCCAGGTGCCATCAGTGTCACCCTTGAAATCAAAACCCACGTGGGCCCTCTCCTTGCAGGGCTGGACGTAGCGCACTATGAAGCTCGCCGCCACTAGTGCGCTGTTCATCTTTACGCCCTTTATCAGGCCGAGGAGCTCCCTCACCTGATCCATATTAGCACTGCTTGGCTTCTCCAACCAGCTCCTCTAGTTCTCCGGAATGTGGTCGACATCACAGCGGATGGCAGGATGACTCTGCTTCATGTAGAACCACCTGGCATTCCACCTCTTCAGTGAGGTGTCCAGTAGCATAGTGATGTACTCCCCAGCCATCCTGTCATGGAGTTGCAGATACACGCCGCCGACCACTCTGGAACCACCGCCGCCCTTCTTCTTCAGCCAGAACAGGTGTCGAAAGAGGTTAAAATGGGGAAGAATTCTGAGATACGCCTCGCAGAAATGGATAAAAATGAAGATGTGCAAGATGGTGTTGGGATGTAGATTGCATAGATTCACTCCCTAGAACTCCAACAGGTCTCGCAAGAAAGGATGAACAGAAAATCCTAATCCAAGCTAGAAATAATCTTCAAATATTACGACTTCGTCGGTATGCGGCATCGGGTAGGGCTCACCATTGGCCGGACACCATTCGACGGTGACACGGTCAGGGAGAATGCCCGCCTCCACCATCCCGTTGAGCTCCGCCTCCCCCATGAGTGATGGCACCCATTCCTTGTCACGGCTTGATTCGGCGACCGCTTTCTTTGGGTTACCAACTCCCCTCTTCAGCGCCATCTCTCAAATCTGGTTTGGGATTGGCGGCGGAAACGCGAGGACTGAGGAGGAAGACAAGTGGTGAAGTGGCAAAGGTGGGAGCACGGGGTACGGCGGCGCAGTTATAAAGCACCCTCCCCATTTTTCGCATTCAAGGGTTTTTGAGAAACCGCTCCATGATTTGCGCCTCTCTGAATTCTCCAAAGCGGCGTGGTGGGTCGTTACCTAGGCTTCTACGCAACTGCAGCCCATATCGCCCACTTTTCACCGCAACTTGTTACTGCACACCGAATATTCGCCGGCTTTTCCTCAATACCATTAAGGCTCAGTAACCACTACTGTACAACCACTACTCCGGTTTTTTCTCCACGATTTGATTTTCCAAGGTTTTCACTTGTGGCTTGGGGACTACGTCATCATTATGACTTGGTTTCTCACCATGCATGAGATTTTCTTCTGGTTACTGTTGTTTCTGACCCTGGCACCACGTGACCACGTCATCTACTGTCAGGCTCGGGGACTAAGTGGGCACACTTCACCTTGTGGTGAATGTGCTTTTCTCATGTTGGGGCTCTGCCCGAGGACTGGCTGCCTACTCAGCTCGTCTTCTGCTTTTCTTCTACTTTGGACCCTATCACCACATGACTGTGTCACCTACTGTCAGGCTCGAGGACTAAGTGGGCACACTTCACCTTGCGGTGAGTGTGTTTGCTTTAATCTGGAAGACTCCGCTCCTCCTGAAGTTGAAGAAGACTATCTCCCTTTCTCGTGGTTGGACTCTAAGTGGGCACACTTTGTCCACTGTGAGGAAATTTTCGATTTTGAACTTGAGCTCCTTACATCCTTATGGCAAGCCTTACTTGGGATACACTACTCAGCGACGGTTCACAACTGCTCGGTGACTCAGTATGGTGGTCGGACTATGAGTCTGACTGCTCGACTTTGTTCGCACCTGCTCGGACAAGCTCAAGATGGTGTTGCACAACGGATACAAGGCGCTCGGGGACTAGCTGTGGAGGGTATGACCCTAGATACCCATGGTAGACTATATGGGTTGTGCCCCCAGGGGTGGCCTAGCCCACAAGATGAAGCCTTGCAGAGCACGGCACTGCTCGGCGCGCCCCGCAAGACACCGGGAAGATATCCTAAAGATACTACGAGATCTGTTAGGATACGTATGATCCCATGATTCCTGTAATATGTTATTACTTTCCGATTATCTCCTAGACCCAACCGACTTATAACCCTGCCCCCCAGACTATATAAGGTGGGCAGGGACACCCCTCCAAAAACACGCAACATCATACAAAATCAATACAATCCAACAGACCACAAGAGTAGGGTATTACATCGCGCTGATGGCCCAAACCTGTCTAACTCTTATGTCTCTATTGCCTTCTTGTTCTTGATTACACGCACCTCTGCCGATCAATCTACCTTCATGGGATACCCCTCGGAGGACTGCCGATGATATTCTATCGACGGTACTATTTTACTAGACTAGAGTTATGCACAAAACACCCCGACAAGGATCGCCTTCGCAACGGGGCGGTCCCTGGCAGGCCCACACGCGGCGGCGCAGCACTCCGATGGCAATAGTGGCTGCGCTGGCCACGCTAGACCTATCGCGACCACCATAGCAGGCTGATCACCATCTACGACTTCATTCATAGGGATAGGTGGTGGTTAGGGGCTCTGGGATGCACTAACATGAGCTGCAACGGCAAGCAGTACTCCATGGCGATGGCACGATCGTTCCTATGAGCCTACGTACTCCCGGAAGAGTAGAGATGGTGGAGAGGCATCAACAGCTCATCGGAATTCATGCCGCGGTGGTAGTTGAGGCAGAGGGGTGTTGAGGTGGTCTGGCCATGTGCACGCAGCGAGGTCAACAGCGCTCCAGGTGTGGCACCGTCACGTCACTGCACCAATGGTGAGCACCCTGGCCCAAATGGCGCGAGCATCAGTTGTAGGGAGTCGAGATGAGCTCAGAGCCATGAGAAATTGAACTATTACCGATGTAATCCTACCTTTCTTCCCCGTTCCCGGTCACGGCGGTGACATGGCCCGCGATGAGCAGAACCTCGAATTTACGCGATGGAGGGCATCTAAGGCAACTGGTGTGGTCGGAATGGCTAGTTGGTTATGAGTCCTTGCTACAATGGCGCTGAATTGAGCTAGGATGCCATAGTCCGCGCATTATAATTCAGGAAGCGGCGCGTCTGCCAGTGCCCAGACAGAGCCATTAAGGTGTGTCCGCGTGTGGCCACGCGCACACAGCAGCGCGACGTCGTGATGCAGCAGGCTATGCGATGGCATCGAGCTTGGCTTGGTAGGTGGTTCGAGCGGTGAGACGGGCACCATGTCGGTCCAGCGGCTGAGCGGCCACAACTTGGCTCGTGCGCGGCTTTGCCAGCAGCACGCACGTGATGGCCACGCCACGGTAGCCTGGCAGCGCAGTCAGCCCGCGGTGGCGGCCGAGGCCACCCCATCTCGACGCGTGGCCGACAGCCCGCAAGGCCAACCACGGCATGACCATGGCCAAGAAAGGGCCAGAACGACAGTGCGTGCGATGACCGTGGACACGGGCTGCGCCACAACGAGCGGTGATGTGCACGGTTTTTAAAGCGATACAAAAGCTACTGATCAACTCAACTCGGGTTCAACCAGTTCCACTAACCTAAAGTCAGTACTAACACCTAGCTGGCGAAACAAACCTCACATCCAGAGAGCGACTAGAGAGCGAGATAGGGAGGTGCCAACATGAGTTCATCACGCGGGATGGCGGTTCGCGAACCGGGCACTGAACCATAGTTCGCAGCGCGTTCCAACGTAGTTCGGAGAATTTTTGCGCTAGCAACGCACCACCCAACACCACAACTACTTATACCAAGCCCGTGCACTGACCTTGGTGCGACCAACGATGTCAAAATATGAAGCCATCGCTTAAGCATTTTTGTTAAAATTTAAATGACAACATAGCATTGTCCATTATCATTTCGGACAACGAATTCGATGTTCGATTAGAACTAACCTTCCTCAACACTTTTGGTTGAATTTTTAAACGATCTAAGCCTCGTCAATTTCAACTAGACAACATGTCATGACCTAGCTCATACTTCATGCTAACTCATAGAAACAAAACATCTAAGAATTATTTAACCCGTTTGTTCAATATAATTCGCCAAAGAATGATACTTTTAACATAAACTCAAGTATTAGTTAACAACGAAAATGATCCTCCTTAATTCCAAGTTTGATTTCTGAACTCCCAAAATACTAACTAATAGTATTTATTCTCCCAAAATGAATGTTACATTTCCACCTACTTCACTTGCACTCTAAACTTTATTTAAACGCTACATACAAGTGATATTTGATTTTTGTTTATAAAAATAGTTTTTCATGCCCAACAATTAAAGCTATGTATCATATTTTTCTTATTAGGATTTTCACTAACAGTTTTATGCACTAAATGAATTACTTAGGTTTTTATTTGATTCCTCTCAACTAGAAGGTAAATTACATAAGAGTTGTTCATCATTTCGTGAGAGTTTAAATCTTAAAAACCGAGGAACTTGTTCGGTAATTTTTCTTAGGTCCAAATCTCGGTGCTTAGCGAGCTCGTAACATCAGAGGTGTTACAGCAGCAATAGAGGAGAATCCCGATGCCTTGAGAAAGGGAAAGTGGCCTCGTTGCACTCAGTAGTCTGCTAGGTTTGCTGGTTGTATGGTTCAGTCATGAACAATATTGTTTAGTATTGCTCTTTCCACTGTGTTTTCATGCACGGGAGTTTTCATTTTGTTGACATGTACTGGACTTTTCATTATGTTGTCATGTATTGCATCTTTCTACTGTGTTCTTGTTTCCTATACTTTTGGTCATAATATTCATTTCAGTATTGCAGAGGTAATAAAACGAGTTCACGTACTGGAATTAAAAGCTAAACAACAAGAGTAATATATAATTGAAAACACACAACACAAAAAATGGCATATGAGGACCTCTGCCAAACAAGGGTAAACAGGTCCTTGACCAAACCTGACATACCTTAGGTAATTAAATCAAACAACAATGACATGGATGCACCATGTCAATAACATAGGTTATTCCTAGTAGTGCTCCCACATAACAAATTGCGTTGCACCTTCTCCACAGTATCCTCCTATTGTAGGCGGTGGTGGTGGTGACGATGGTGGCGGAGGCCCCTTCTTCTTGTGATAAGGGCAGTTGCAATATGGATCAGTGTAGAGTGTCTTCTGTGAACCGGCACCATTGCTGTTGTCATCGTCTTCGTCGTCCTTCTTACCGCTGCTAACTTCCCTTTCTAGATCGAAGATACGGTCCTGCAGATAGTAGATGCAATGCTGATGCGGATAGATAGGTCGAGGATCGACCCAACTAGTGAACACGCAGTTTTCTTCGGCCTCGAAAGACTGTAACAAAAATCTGTTGTAAGTTATAGAAAAGAAGAGAAACATATTTAATAAATAAATAGTAATAATAGTTACCCATGCTCCCGGGCATTTGAAGAAACACGGGGTGGCGCGGCAATGCCGCGCCATGCATGGCGGCGCGGCGAAGCCTGGCGTGGCAGAGTGCATTTGCCGCGCCATGGGGCTTGGCGCGACCAAAAGGGTTAGTTTTTTTTAAAAAAAATCCCATGTTAGATTTATAAATAGTTTAAAAAAAGTGTTAAAATAAAAAAAATTCGTACGGTAGTATAATTAATAATAAGGATTTACTAAGTAGAGAGATTTCACGTTACGTTATTCCGCAGGTGAGAGACGTGGAAATCGATTTCTATTTGTATTCTCCCCTCCGTATTGGGCTAGGTATTCCTTTGTATTTCCGAACCGGATTAGGCCGAGTTATGCATGCATGGGCCGGAAGTCGTACCCACACACGATTTTGGGCCATTAACAGAGCGGCATGACCATATTCTCAAAGGAACTAGGTCCATATCGGCCCAGCCCTAAACATATATTTTAGCTATATAAATAGATCTTCCGAACCCTAACTAAACTCCCCCTCCCCACCGCCGCTCCCTCTTCGATCCCCCATCTTCTCCCACCATGTCCTCCTCTCAGCCTGACCGCCGCCTCCTCTCTCAGCCTGATTGCCTCCTCCTCGCCGTCAAGGCCTATCTCGGCCAGCATAGGAGCTTCACCACCGCCAACCCTAACTAAACTCCCCCTCCCCACCGCCGCTCCCTCCTCGATCCCCCATCTTCTCCCACCATGTCCTCCTCTCAGCCTGACCGCCTCCTCCTCTCTCAGCCTGATTGCCTCCTCCTCGCCGTCAAGGCCTATCTCGGCCAGCATAGGAGCTTCACCACCGCCAGCACTACCACCAGCAACCACGACAAAATCGAGGTATCCTTGTGCCCTGCGAGGCCGCCGCTCCCCTCCAAGCTCTACGTGCACTGCCCAGACCTAACCCTCACCGTTCCCCCCCGCGTCATCCGCATGGTGGAGGATCTCTTCCTCCTCCGTGTCGCCGTTGGTTCTCCGCACGATGGAGCCTCCTCGGTGGACGACTCCGACTATTTTGTCTACCGGGCCGGCAACGAAAGGCAACCGTCGCTTCAGCGGCTCCTGCGTCCGCATCCCTTCTTCCACGACGACGACGTTGGTCTACTTAGCCGCGGCGCCAACTACACCGTCGCCGTGTTGGAGCCCGCCACGGGCTCACCGCTCTACGACCTCCACATCTTCCACAGTGAGAACCCAATGGAATGGATCTATCGGAAGGTGTCAGTGACGGAGCCACAGCGCAGGTTCCCGCTGATGATCCCCAAGAACTGCGGTCGCCTCCTGTACCACGAGACGAGCACCGTGATTTCTATAGGAGGTGAAGCCGGCACCATGGGATGGGTCGATCTCTGGCACGGCATCCTTCTCTGCGATGTGCTCCGCGACGAGCCCACGCTCCGTGGTGTGCCTCTGCCTGTGCCGCTGGACCTGGTGAGCTGCGACAATGGCCTGGGCACTGAACTAGGCTCTCCAATCCCCTTTCGGGGTATTGCCTTCGTCAAGGGAGGGGGAGGTGGAGGTGGTGACAACCCCGAGGACTGCCTCAAGCTTGTTCATTTGGAAACTAAGGCCACTTTGGTCCCGGGTAACGTTGAAACAGCAGGGTCTCTCTCATACCAAATGCACGACTGGACGATCCTCACATATACCAACACTGCCATGACAAGCTCCTGGAAGGATTGGCGCAGGGATTGCAGGATCCAAGCTTCTGACATCACAATCGACACCCAGATCAAGTCAGAGTTGCTGCAATCTGGACTGCTTGGTTCCGCATCAGGCCAAGCCTTGCACAACCTATTGGTGTCCCACCCTGCTCCAGACATCTCTGCTGCTGCTGATCATCAAGGTATTGTTTACCTGATGGCCAGGAAAAAATACCAGCACCCCGAGCCCGAGGGATGGATGCTCGCTGTTGACACCAGGAACAAGACACTGCTAGGCACAGCTGAGTTTGGCGTTGAATGGCAGCCATGTGCATCTCACATGTATTGCCCTACTGGCATTGCCAAGTATATTAAACCGAGCACAGGTATGCCATTATTTTAGAGCATCTGTCCCTAAAGGAAATGCAATGTTCTATGGTTTTAATTGATCCCTTTCTAACTGCTAAGTATAATGGAGTAGTTAATCAGAACAATTAAATTGATATGTGATTTACATTCAGCTACTTTGTAATCAACTGTGTTTTCAGTTTATATTGACTGAAATCTGCTTGGCTTTTAATTGATAGATTTGCTAGTTCTCAGGTGACTGAGATCTTGCATCACTTTTATTTGAACTGGCAAATGGGGATGGGTTGGGGATTTGGGCATTACCTTGTTTTGCAGCCTTACCGGCAGCTCTGGGGAGGCTTGCTGGCTGGCAGTGGTGAGAAGTGGCAGGTGGGTGGCGACTGCGGTTGGGGTATCGTTTGCCAAGTGGTTCGCATCAGTGGCAGTGAAGGGCAGCAGTGTGCTGCAGGAGCTGGGCAGGGGGAGATGGCGGATGAGACAAAGAAAGAGTGTCTGAGAGAGGTTGGGGTGTGGGGCATTGTTGTTATTTAAGCAAAGGTGCATTTGAACAGTTGGATCTGGATCTGATGGCCTCAAAATGTGAAAGAACTGCAAAATTGTCAATAAACTAAGGAGGTGGATCCTTATTATCCACACCTGGTGGCAAATTAACTGCTTCATTTATATTTTTCTAACAAAAATGGCTACCGTTAGCGATCAAATAGTAGTGTTTTCTTCTTCTTTAGTGATCTTATGACTGCTTTTGTGGAGGAAGATTTGCAAGCCTGGGATCATTGGGTTTTCTAGTTCATGGGGTGTTGCACTGAGGAATGTGAAAAAACAAGATAAGCATAAATATTGTGGCTTCTGTCATCTAGTTGAATGTTATGAATAGATGACATTCAATCATGGTTTTATCAATCAGCTGCATTTGGAGGATTCTTCTGTCATATGCACTGCTGTTATTATTTATCCATTCTAATTGCTTTGGTTTTACCTGGTTAACTCTTCTATTGCGGATGGTTATGCAAACTGCTTGAAATACATAGCTCTAATTTAAGGCACTACTTTGTTTTCCATACTTGCTGATAATATGACTAGGTGCATGATTAATTCAGGATGATTTAGCCTTAGGATCCTCAGGTGGATCAATGTAGGAAGTTTTCTTTTTCTTTGTACCCAGTTGAGTTTTAATAGCTAATAATGCGAAAAGTCTAGATAAGCATAAACGATGCAGTCTTGTGCACAAGTGCTTATGCTGTTTTCACTGGATGTTTTTACAGGCGATAAGCGAAGGATGCTAGGAATGCTTAAAGCCTGAAAATAAAGATGTAACATTATGTCCTGTTCGGCTGCTCATATTGCAGCCGGCATCTTTCAGCCATCCAACAGTTGCATATAGTCTCAGCAAAACACATGCAGTAGCAGCTGGAGCAGCGGCAGCCGAGGCTGTAACAAGCAGCCGAACAGGAGTATATGTGTCCCTCTTGCTTGAGTTATTCAATAATCCTGGTCGTCATCATGGTGTGTTGTGATGTATGGCGAGTATATGTGTCCCTCTTGCTTGAGTTATTCAATAATCCTGGTCGTCATCATGGTGTGTCGTGATGTATGGCTTGTTATTTTAAGTTTGTCGTTCTAGGTGGATTATGTGTTCGCTTGTGTTAAGAATTGCTTGTCAACCTATTCTACTTGTCATTACAGTATCTATTGTGTTTCCAGTATACTGTTCCAAAATATAGCTACCTTAAATCATAAAGCGTGACAACGTAAATATATAATGTTAACGGATTCATCATGAAACCAACCATTATAACATATAACACTTCCTATTTGAAACAAATTATTTTTAGAGGTATTTAGAGATATTGACTTGGGACAAACCTAAATATAGCTATATTCTGGAACGGTGGTAGTATGTATCTGATACTTTGCGGTGCTGTTGATGATGTGAGAGTTTTTGCGGAGGCTGTTGTTTTTCCATCTCCCCTTAAAAAGAACAATTTGCTATTATGGTAGCAAGAAATTTCACTATTTGGGTTTAAATTCGTAAGTCTTTCATAATTTGACACCCTGTTCCACATGTCAATGACTCTAGTGACCCCGGGCCGTCTTCTGCGTTGCGTAATGTGCACAAAACGGTCGCAGGTATTCCCAATGCAACAGGATCTCTAATAGGCCGATCCTTGAGACAGGTGCAAACGGGCACAAAACACTCGCAGGTATTCCTAATGCAACAGGATCTCTAATAGGCCAATCCTTGAGACAGGTGCAAACGGACTTTCAGTACAACCTGTATGCAGATTCAGATCTCTCGCAGGTAACCTTGGACTTTCAATATACAACCTGTATGGAGATTCAGATCTCTCGCAGGTATAAACTTGGGAGGTGAATACGGCTCAAAGAAAGCTAAGCCGAATTCTCACTTTCATTTCTAGACTTTTATCCAAAATCCCGAAAGCTCTGATCCATTCTTTGTTAAAATACCTGTATTGTCTCTAATTTATTTTTCCCTTCGCTAAATCTCCGAACTCACCAATCGATCACCAAAACTCATCATAACTCAAAGGCTAGAGACATAAACCTTTCGATCTCTTTTTTTTTTTTTTGTGATTGACTAGTGTGTGGCCTTGTGTTGCGATGGGCGGCAAAGGATTTTTAGCGCAATGCGCAAAGTACGGGCAACATGATGTTTTGTGGCTAATTGAGACATCAACCTTCAAGCATCAACTTGTTTTGAGATCGTGAATCACCTACAAATGTAAGACCAAATGGCCATAATCCAACATAGAATGAAATAGATTAATTTAAAAAAACATTTCGGCACAAGTTTCCATGATGATGAATTAATGGCACTTTGGATGGCATCAAACCATCAGCAGCAGTTTAAGCACTCCCTCACTTTTGCTCCCTATTACACAACACTGAACTATGTCAAACTTTTCAGAAACCATACAACAAGCATGTCCTTCGAGGACATCTTGCTACCTTCACCTCCAACCTCTCCTGTTTGCTGAGCATAGAATTTGTCAAATCTGTACCAGGCAAACAACCCAGTCTATCATTTGTTCTTGGATTCATATATCACCATGTGATATTCAAAAGAAAAGAAATAAAATAAGAAGGATGCATACATTTTGGCACTTGCAACAATATTCGCTTAGCTGCACCACCATTTGAAACCTACAGCTTTTTTATGCAAATGTCCTCGATACAGTCTAGCCAGACAGGTAGATGAAAAATGTAAGAATCAGATCAGTAGCACGCCAAACAGATTTACAAAACTAACAACGGTTAATTAAAAAATTTCTAATTGGAGCGATTCCCATTCTGTCCTTGAACTATTTAGTGTAGAATAGGCACGGTTAGAAATAATTAAACCAACAGGTTGATTAACAATGGTTAACTCAAAATTATCTACTTGGATCCATTCCCATCCTGTCCATGGACAAACTATTCAGTGTAGCACTGGAATGGTTAGAAATAATTAAACCAGCAGGTAGCATGCTTTTGCTAAGCATGTGCAAAAATCATTTCGGTACTTACCAGCATTTATCACTCCCCTTCTTATCACGAGTTGCTATGTCCTTGATGCTGATCAAATAGCCTTGCTCCGTACATTCAGTTAGACCTCCAGATGATCTCTTTCGGGTCGGGCATTGTCCACATCCTTCATCAATCAGTTCTTTAGAACTTTTGCGGCGCACTTTCAGGAACCTGAACATCTACTACTCTTCAATGCAAACAGGAAAAGAACCAATACTTGTTTAAAACAGTTTTCTTATGCAGAAAATGCAGTCACTGAAAGTACATTGTAATTCTTGTTTCCCATTTAAAATATTTGGTAATTGAATGGATCACGGTTTAATACACTTCAATTTTTTGGGAACAGACAATGTGTACACATCAGAGCCAATCACATAGTATTGTTTCAGGAGGTTGCTCTGACAGAAAATGTGGTGAACCTCACTGATGATCTGATGTGTGCAAAGAACCTCAATGCAGCACAACTGATGATTTATTAGAACCATAGTTTATATTCAATGGCATCAACAGATTAGAAAAATAAGGACAATCTACAGTTTTGATCATGCATATATTGACTGAAATTCAGGGCATGACACCATACACAAAGGCAACCTGCCACAATTCACATACCTTTGGCTGGCACCGTAACTGTAAGTACAGATCAAAGGCCACTTCCAGGCAACAGGTACCCATAGAAGGAAGGCCCCAATACAGCTTCCACCCCGTAGCCGTTGTTTTGATCGCTGGTTACGTGCCTTGGGTGTTAGGCCTCGCCGCCAGTCCAAGGCAATGGGTGGACGGTGACTGCAGATATCTGTGGCAGTGACGATCTGCAAAGAACGTGGCCAACTTAGCTTGTTGTTTTATAGAGATCCAATCTAATTGGAGAAAAAGTCCATTCACGCCCTGAGAAGGTAAGGTATGGAAACAAGTGCAGTAGTATAATATCAATGCATTTGGCAATTGAGCAACAGCAGCCATCAATTTGCTTTGTTTTCAACCATCACCTCAGTGAGTCTGATTACATAAATAATTGAATAATTGGTGCACTGTTAAAGGAGAGTCAGAAACTAAATGCTAAATTAAAGTAACTGCTATAACTTTGCTAAAATAAAATTACAAAAAAATGCTACCATGCAGTCGAGAAAAGTTTAGGGCGCGTTTGGTTCGTATCTAGAGCACGCCGTAACTTGCCGCAGCACGCCACGCCCAACATTAGCCCATGTTTGCTTCTTGACCTGACTTACGGCGTGCCGCACTTTGCCTCCATGATGCTAATAGTTCATTTTGACGCCTCCACTCGCCAAATCTCCGGCGCCAGTTTTGCTCGCCTGATTTTTGGCGTGGCCCCAGTTGAGTTACGGCGAGGTGTGGTCACAGGCCAAACACGCTCTTAATTTGACATCTCTTCATTTCATTTGTACATCATCAAACCGCAATTAGCTCTTCCATGAGCAGAAAGACAATTAAAGCATCACATAATGAATGGGATAGAGGGAAGGATTGAACATACCAAAAGATCTGATAGCGCCGTGGACAACTTGCGCGCAGGCCAGGAGCAGCAGCATCTTCTCAACCAAAAGTCAGGGAGTCCAATGGATGGGAGGTAGGACAGCTTCTGGCAAATGGCCTTGCACTAAGGATAAACATCCTCATTCCAAAATCCACAGACTGTGTTAGGGTGAGCAGTCTGCGTTAGACATGGAAGTAATGTTCTGGCTTGGTCCAGCAGTGTGGATAAAACAAGCACTCTATGCCACAGATTCCTGAGTATATTCTTCTATTACACAATTCAACAAACACGGGGGGGGGGAGCTTTGCCATGGAGATCTTACCCAGCCAGAGCAACGCAAGTGCAATATGAGCGGATGGGCGATCGGAAGCCGGCGGAGAGGCCACTGCCTCGAAGAGGAAGCTGCCGGGTTAGGTGCACGCGTAACACTACCGGCGCGGCGGCAGAAGCTGCCGCAGAATCCGGTGAGCGGTAGACAGGCCGTGTGCCACGAGGAATGTTCTGCACCTCCACAGCAATCGATTAGTCAGCAACAGGCATCAGCTGGACCTACAAGTTTAGTGATTCAGGTTCTAACATTGTAACACCAGACGTTAGGCACCGCTCAATTTCTTAGCTGGGTGTATGGTTATCAACTGTCATAAACTCATTTCATTTGCCAAAACTTTGCCTAAGGCGTGATGAAGAAATTGTGGCCACATCTTAGAACATTGTTTGGCGAAAAAGCATGGTTGTGTTTCTATAGGTTCATGGGCGCAACTGTAACAAATCACTAATCAAAGCCGTGGAATCGGCATGTACCGGACCATTTTCTACATATTAATGAAATGACACGCAGCTCTCCTGTGTGTTCAAGAAAAAAAAAACATGGCAATGTCTGGTAGTGATCCAAGCATACCCTAAGTTCCATTGCATCATACAAGCAACAATATTTGATATGCAAATAGCCAAACAAAAGCTACACACATCCCTGCCTCCCTGGCATATATTGGACCTCACAAATATGAGAGAATTTACAGCATAGAATGTAGTAGTTTTAGGGAAATTTGGTTAACACCCGGGCCCCAGATTCAACAGAAAATTTTAGAGTTCAATTTATTAGAAAAATTGCCAACACACTGTCAAGCAAAACTACAAATCAATACACAAGTGAAAGCATATCACTATATCAACTACCACGGTACATGATGTTTTATGGACATGAATAGTTGCACTTCGACAGGGAAACACATTGGATGTCTATTTTCTTCATTCATACTGGGAAGTAGTATTTTCAGGGTTTAGGACAAAACGCAACCACCAAGGCAGCTAGACCAGGACGCTCTCGAGGATCCTTGTTGTAGTATTTGCAGCAGTAAAGAGTGGCTGCAAAGTACCAAATCAAAGGACACAAGAAACCTAAAAGAAAACTGCAACCACAGCATGTTCAATGTGCAATTCTGAACCAAAGTTGATATGAAGGCTGGAGTAGTAAAGCAAAGTTTGCCAACCGTGGGTTTTCTTCATCTCTGAGTAGTGTATACTTGCCAACACACCCCTGGCAATGGCAAAATTCATCCGAGTGTGCTATGCAAAGCAAAGTAAGAATATGATCAGCAACTGAAGTTTCTATTTAAATCTCGCAAACTAAGATAATGTATAGAGCAAGTATTATGCATCCTGTTTAGAAGTGTTAATGAGAAGCGCATTTTCATAAGCATGAAGTGAACTATATATATTTGATTAAAGTTAGCTTATACCATGCTGATGTTTACATATGACAGGTATACTAATAGATTCCTCCCCACCAGTGACTAATTCAACAAATTTGACCGCAAGAGTTTTTGGTTACAGGAAGCAGCTAGGTACATCCAACATGCAAGTTTCCCTGAATCTTCATGACGCTGCACTGGAAAAAAAATTACAAACATGAGTAAATTGATAGGAATAGATGCATGAAAAATGCATAAATTCCTTTGTCGTACATAGGCACATAGGCACAAATGCATGTCCTTTGCAATTGATAGGACCATAGGAATTAGTCCTACATACAGCACAGCAGCAGGTGCCATGTCTAAATTTCCGAACACCAGCACACAAAAGTTTAATAATATAGACATGTGATATCCTAGCACAAACATGTGATTTCCCTGTCTTAAAAAGACAGCGTGTCAGAACACATGCAAGCACACTGTCCACCAGTTAGAGGTAGTGAACAAATATACCTTGCCCACTCTATGTTAGAATCATGTTTGCATTGGATCTATCATATGCAGATGGGGGAGTTAAAACAGAGGAAAATCAATCGTTTCATATGCAATAGGATAGCTCGAGGAATTTAATCTATGACCCATCAATTGATCATGAACATCGACGGAAGAAAATGCGGTGGTTCTTATGGAAGCACATGTTTTATCAGTTGGTTCATAGGTTATTGAGTTGTAGCTACTACTACGAAGAGGCTAGGTGATCATACATGTTTTTCCAGCCACAGAATCTCCTACCAGCTCTCAGATATTTTTAAACGAAATTACCTACTCAAGGCAACATACTTGCAACTTCGCAAGTCTGAACTAAATGCATAGACACAGTTGCCCAGGAGAACTGACCTGAACAAACAAATTTAAATTGTTGCGGCAATACATAGCTAGACAGAATACTTTGATGGCCAGCAAAAGAGACAACAGTCTTGAATGAGTAAAAATTGCACACAAAAAAAATAATGTTAACATATACATACTTGCATGATTAATTTAATCTAGATCCATGTATCAGTCTCAGTAATTCTAATCTGGAGAGGAAAAAAGATGGATACAGGGCAAAGGAATGTGTGACTTTGGAATTGCCAAATCACCTAGTTTTCCACGGAATTTGTGAAGCTCGACTAGCGCATCCGCATCGCTCGTGCTCTGTCTCCGCAGGGGGTGTAGGTGGGGATCGAAGGGCATGGTGTCCCGTGGTCTCGTGGTTTGTCACTACTGCGGGGATAGGGGTGTGTCCCTGGTGCATGCGGTGAGCATGGCCGGCGTGCAGCCCCCGGTGGTGAGGCACATAGATCTGCCCACCCTGCAGGAAAAAACCAGGTTGCTCCAAAATTTCACCAAAAGTCAAACAAATCAAGTCCGATTGGTCTGAGATTTTAGCCACAACTTCAACATATCAAGGGTAATTCATTCCAACAGAGAGAACCTAAAAATACTGAAAAAAAAATCTTGTCAATTTCAGAAATCAGAATACCCTAGATAAAGAACAAATTTGAGAAAACATCAAATTGGTGGTGTTGCCCATACCTCAACGTCTGGGCTGCTGCTGTCGGAGGAGGTGGGCACGGGATCTAGCCATGGCGGCATGGAATTCGTTTGCCACGAAAGGGGCACCCACGCATGGAGGAAGCCGTCAACGTGGCTGACGTCGAAGAGGGCGCAGCTGCTTGGGAGAAATTTCAATATTCGACGTCCAGTTCGCAAGCCTTTTCACTCTTTTTCCTTTTCCTGTAACTACGTTCGTGCCCGTGCGTGGCTAGGATCGCTAAACTTTTATACTTAAAACATACAGACAGTACGATAATATAATAATGCTATAAAATTAAATATATTAAAGTGACATATAATCTAAAAAGTAAAATTCGTAAAATTAACACAACACGAAGAGTATGGTGTTGTAGGCTCACAAACTCTATTGTATAAACATTTCCGTGATATGGCTAAGATAATGTTTATATCGGCGGAAAGAAATCTCCGATATCCATTTCTTTCATGCGCCAATAAATTCACGAATAAAGTTCCACCACATCTCTATACTAACTTATACATAGATTCGAGTATATATGTAAATATTAGTGCCGAAATATTAGGTGTCTTGAAAAATCTTCCATGAAACCTTAAAACAAAGTATGTTATACTCATCGTGTAAACCTTTTTCAACAATTACATTGCAACTCCACTAATTACAATGCAAAACACATATGACGAGAAATATACATCGTATGACCTAAAAAAAATTATAAAACTAACTAGAAGTTTCTTGAAATACTAAAATGATGGCGGACATCCTACGCCGTTGTAGCCCGTGCTGCGCCACCTCGGCCGAGCCCCAGCAATCTGTGGCGCCGCAGCTTCCCTACCTATCGGTGTTTCGTACAAGCACCGGCAAGTAAATTTATAGTAATGCGCGTTAGGCTCGGATGGTGCGCTAAAGGACACAAGATTTATACTGGTTCGGGCCGAATGTCCCTACGTCCAGTTTGTTGCTGCTCGTGTTATTAGCACCGTGAACGGTTTATAGTAAGGGATACAAACGATCGAGAGAGGGACTGGTCCCAAGTCTCTGACGGAAGGGTTGAGAGGAGGTCAAGAGCTTCGTAGCAGCTTGACTGTGTGTATCTCTACGTGGTCTTGTTCCGTCCCCCTTTTATGGGAGAAGCGCATCCCCTTTTATATATAAAGGGGCTGGCTTTACAAGGATGAGGGCTCTATCTAATCTTGTGGCTTACATCTACCCTGGCCTGGTCCTTCATTCTGATGAGTGCGAAGGAAGATAAGTGCCTACAACACTGTCGATGTCTCTGTAGAATGTCAGGTTGATTACAGAATGCTGCCCTGCACAGGGTATGGGCTGTAGTACAGTGGTTTTGACTTATTAGTCTTTTCCAGCCTTGCTCTGCACGCCTTCTGGTTCCTATGAGTCTTCGTCGGACGGACGAGAGGTCGGGGTCCGGAGTAACGCCGTGGTCAAGGCCTTCTGACTTGGCGGACCTGAGGGGTCGGGAAGCGGGCGCTGCTCCCTCGGGTCCATAGCGTGGTGACGGAATACCCGTCGTTCGTAGAGATAGCAAATCTTCTTCTGGAGTGTAGCGGTTGTCATATATCTTCGTCGGGTTCCGTGTCCCAGGGCTGAAGGCGGCGCCTATAACTCTACAGGGCGAGGAGCATGCCCCTGTACAACCTTTCGGGCCCTGCGGCGCCCGGAATGGTCTAAAGCACCCGTCCTGTCATCCCCTGGCAGTACTTTTCCTGCCAGGGCGCAGGGTATGGTTCTTGGAGCCACGGTTGACCCGAACGTCTTGTCTTGCCTTGTCCCTATCATCTTGAGGGAACGGGGAGAAGTGGTCAGGTAAGGTGAATCCAGTCTTTAGATATGGAGCAGGGTGAGGCTCGTTCCTTGCCGTCGAGCGAAACGGAGATCAATCCCTATCTCCTGGGCGAGACCGACCCTGCCCCTCTAGGGTCGGGCGAGGCGGAATCTATCCCTCAGCCCTCGGGCGAGACCGAGCCCGCCCTAAAGGCGTCGGGCGAGACGGAGACTAGCCCTGAGCCCTCGGGCGAGGCAGAGCCACCTCAAAGGCGTCGGGCGAGTCGGAGTCTATCCCTCGGCCCTCGGGCGAGATCGAGCCCGCCCAAAAAGGCGTCGGGCGAGACGGAGACTAACCCTGAGCCCTCGGGCGAGGCAGAGCTATCTTAAAAGGCGTCGGGCGAGGCGGAGTCTATCCCTCGGCCCTCGGGCGAGACTGAGCCCGCCCCAAAGGCGTCGGGCGAGGTGGAACCAAGCTCCTGTCATTCGAACAAGGGGTGAAACAGCGCTCTTATGCGTCCAGAAGTTTTTAACGTTCGATGGTTATTGGTTCCACCTTCTGGGGTACCCCAGTATTAGGTCTCCGACAGTAGCCCCCGAGCCTCTAGGTGATTCGAGTAGAACCGCCTGGAGGGTGTTTTTTCTTTTCGTCGAAGTTACTTTGCCAGAGGGTGCGCGCGAGCGCACCCGATGGGTGTAGCCCCCGAGCCCCCGGGTGATTCAAGTAGAGTCGCCCGGGGGGTTGTATCGGTCCCTTCACGGGTAAGGCTGAAGGACTTAATTTCTCGTCAACTGGACATTTTTTCGAGAGGGTCGTGGTATCCCGTTCGCGGGGAACTCATTCAGGGCTGACCTAACTGGTGCTTGCGCCCTTGATTTTGGGTCGTTCGCGGACCCTTCCTCAGTTGGGCCGGCCGCTGAGCTTCTGGGCCCTAGGTGGGCCAAAGAGAGAAAAGGCCTTCGTGGCTTGTGTTTCCCAGGTGGGTAGAGAGTCTGGATTCGCCTGGGGAAGGTGAACCGTCCACCGTGATTTTCGGGGTGAGAGGATAGGGACTGCGGGCGCGTGTCCCGCGACGTGACGCGGTGGTGCGCGTGGCAGGTCCGGAGATCGAGGTGGACGGTTGCCCTTCTCGCGTCCGTCGCCCCCTATAAAACCGCGGGGTTCGCCCCCAAGGTTCCGTATTTTGCTCCCCTGCCTTTACGTTCTGAAACATCCACCGCCAATCGCCCTAGCCTCCTGCGCCCGTGTCGCCACCATCGACCGGCTTGCGCTCGTGTTGCAGCCGCCGTCAAGCTTGCGCCTGCCCTCCTCCCCCATTGCTTTAATGGAGTTGTGGGGCAGATCTAGCATCACCTCATGGCATTTGGAGGGCCTCGTCCGCCATGGCCTTCTCCGCCCACTGTCCGCCGTCCAGGAGTGGCTGCTACCTGGCGACGAGGGTGAGCCGGTGCCGCCCGAAGGGTATGTCGTCTCTTTCGCCATCTTCCATGAGCGGGGATTCACGGTACCCACGCATAGATTCCTTTGGGGGCTGCTAGATTACTATGAGGTGGAGCTGCAGCATCTAACTCCCAATGGGGTTCAACACATGGCAGCATTTGTTGCCTTGTGCGAGGGTTTCCTGGGGATCGATCCCCATTTTGATTTGTGGCGATATTTCTTTAACATTAGTTTGTCGAAGAGGAAGATTGGGGGAAAGATGTGAACACGCCGATGGGATGTGCCAGCATTCATCTGCGCCATACTCGATCGAGGGGTTACCCATACATGCGTCTGGCGACATCCAACAAGGGATGGCACTCGCAGTGGTTTTATGTTAGGGATGATGTGAGTGCCACCCTACCGAGGTACACTGGACGCCTCATTGTAGATGCTCCGGAGTTGTGGAGCTAGGGCGTCCAGTCCAAAGACAAGAAACACCTCTCCGACCTTCTTTTCGCCCTCCAAGCCCTGAAGGATCGGGGTGTAAAGGGGACGGGGATTATCGGCGCCTATCATGCGAGGAGGGTGGCGCCACTGATGGCGCGCGTGCTTCCCCTGCATCGGATGATGCCCGGGATATCGTTCGAAGGGACGGTGCTCGTTGACGAGGCGCTCCCTTTCTCGGAAGTGGCGCAGCGCATTAAGGAGGCGACGGAGCCGACGAAGGATTCCGCGGGCAGGGTCCTCGACATTGTGTATCCGGTGCCCGGTCATCCCCCAATGCGGCCGGAGCCTGGGTTCTTTGAATTCGTAAGCCTTCTTCTCTCGTGCTCTTTTCTTTTTTCTGAATCTCTATTTTTTTATACTCGCCTTCGTGACGTTGGAACCAGCCGAGGGGGCTAGTCTTCAAGGACAGTCCGGTCCCGCTGCCCAAGGATAAGGCCATGGCGGCGGTGAATTGACTTGTGGCCGAGCAGGACAAGAAAGCAAGAGAGCAGATGAAGAAGGCGAAACGATAGAAGCAGGAGGCACGGGATCGGGGAGAGGACGTGAGCAGTGAGGATGAAGACGACGACGATGATGATGACAACGAGGTAGCCGTCGGCGTGGATTGGGGTGTCCTGGAGGATGAGGACACGCTGATAAGTGGCCACCCATCCGTGCAGGGACCCTTCCCTTTCCACGTGGAGGGAAGTGAATCAGTGAGGTCGGTGGAGGCCGGCGAGTCCGCCGCTTCGCACGGCGTGCTGGCCGAGGACCGGTGGATGGAGGAAAGCGGGCCTGCCGCTGCCGACCCCGGGGAGACGGGGGAGGGGAGTGGCACTGGAGCCGCGCTCGGCTCTGGTGTCGCGCCCCGTGAGACGATGGAGGGGAGCGGCTCTGGTGCTGCGCCCCACGAGACGATGAAGGGGAGCGGCTCTGGTGCCGCGCCCCACGAGGTGAGCCCCCCTGCCCTAGAGCAAGGGGCAGGCTCGAAACGGTCCCGCCCAGATGAGTCGGGGCAGGGATCTGGGGATCCGTCCCCAAAACGCTTCCACCGGCCGAGGACGTCAACGTAAGCTGCTGATTCCTCTGTTTTCATCCTTTTTCCATTTTTATTTTGACTTAATGGTTATTACCTTTGTGCAGGTTCTTGCGGACGGGTCACCCCCTGGGGCTGGCACCCAAGAAGAGCCTCGCCATTCAAGTGGGACAGATGGCGTCGCCTGGCGTCACCCCTGTTTCGGGCAGGAGTGGTGCCGATGTTGGGGCCGCGTTGGCCGACCCGACGGCGTCTGTGGTGGCGCCCACGCCCGCGGAGGTTTCCGAGCAGGCGGCTTCCTCCATGGCAGATGTGGTACAGCCGGCTGAGGGCCGTATACCGCCGGTGGAGGCGATCGTGACCGCACCAAGCCAGGACCAGCCAGGCACGGCCGTGGTAGCGCACGAGGGCGTAGTGCAATCCGCGCCATCGGGGGCCCAGGTGGATCCGCCCGTGGCGCTTGAAGTGGCCCAGATGGAGGAGGATCCAGTCGGAGGATCCTCGAGCGCGGCAGTGGTGCCGCATAGGGTCAGGAGGGAGCCACCCCCGGCCCCTTTGTCGAGAGGAGACTGCTCCCCCGTGCGGGGGAGCCGCCGCTCCAGTGGATGGCCGCTCAGGACCCGACATTGGCTCTTTTCTCGCTCGATGATCATTCCGAGAGCATGGAACAGGAGGGTCTTGACATCAGGATCTCGACCATGCTGGACGCCCTGGACCAGGCCAGAGGAGCCCTCCATGAGATCGTTATTCCTACTACTAAGGTATTTGCTGGGCTTTCTTCTTTCTTCGCATGTTTTTGTGTTTTCGCGTTTCTAATACCAGTCTTCTTCCTCTTTAGATTCTTGTTGCTTGTAGCTGGAATAAGTCCCAATTTCTCCGTGAGCAAAAGGCGGAGAGGGATCGCCTTTCCGAGGAGGCCCGGCTACGAGCAGACATGGCCGCCCAGCTTGCTACCGCCCAGGAGCGGGAGGCCCAGGCGCGTCAGGATGTGGAGGAGGCCCACGGGATGTTTGAGGATTTGTCGGCGAGGTCTAAGCTGGATAGGGAGGAGATCGCCAGGCTCCAAAAGGAGCGAGACGAGCTACTGCAGAGGAATGCCGCGGCTAATGAGAAGGCCGGCGAGGTTCTGAAGGAGCTGGAGATGGAACAGGACCTCAGGCGGAAGGCCGAGAGTAGAGCCACGGCCCTTCAGCAGAAGGTGGACGAGGACGTTGAGGTGGTCCGCTCTCTCTGGGCGGATCTCGGTGACGTGGTGAGCCAAAGGTTGAGCGCCGAAAACGTCTCCGTCAAGCTAGAAAAAGAGCTTGCCCATGCACGAAGGGGCCTTCAGGTTGAGAGCGATGAGCACGATCTTCTCCAAGCTACGGTCGGGGTGGTCCTTGATGCCCTGAAGGTGGTGGAGCCGGTGGAGACCAGCCCGCTCGCGGCTCGTGCTGCAGGTATCACGGCTCGGGTAGGCCAGCTTGAGGAGAGTGCTTTTCACACCAGGATCACCCAGGCCTTCACCATCGCCCATGCCCATTACGAGAAGGAAATCAACCTGAAGGTGATGAGCGAAGGTTTCCCGTCCACCTATGAGGATGAAGAGCTAGAGGAAATGGAGAAGATGGTTGCTCCCCTTGTGAAAAACCTGGCGGATAATCTGAAAGAGATGGTTCTCCCTTCGCGGGAGTAGTTAGTCGAATAATTTTGAGAACAACTTATATGTAATATGTGAACAAGTGTCGGTATTTTCGAATCTGGATGCGGTTTCGTGATTTTGCGTCGTAATTTCGTTTTGTTTGATTTTTTGCGATCTTACCAATCTGTTCCCCCGAATCTTGCCGCTGGTCTTGATGCAAGGAGATTGTTTCGAAAGAAAGAAAGGAGGTAGCCGTACCTTAACCAGCCCTCGAGTAAGGTCCAACCCCCTGCATTTGCTGGGGTCGGGAGTTACTGGAGATCTGAACCGTGGTTTTGGTGACAGGGTTGACGAAGTCCTTGGATGGCATCGCAATATTTCCCGCCCTGTCTTCCAACAGAAATCCCCAACTGGGGACTCTATGGGCTCGACAAGGTAGGGCCTTCGAACCTGTGTCCCTGTATTTATTGGCTCAAGCCCCCGGGCCCTGTTAGGGTCTGATAGGGGTCGGCCGTAATTTGCGTGTTACCCCATCCTCAATTTTCATGATCGGAGGGGCTGAGTAAACGACACTTGCCTCGATGGCACGAGTATCGCGCTCAACGAGCTCACTAACGGGTACGTTCGTGTGGAATCCGGGTCCATCATTTGCTGATGGGGTCGGCAGAGCCCTCTGGTGGCACTCCACAACTTCTTAACCTACCTCCCGGCAGATGCCCGAGCCGTTTGATAGGCTTAGGGGGCCCGATGGCCTCTCCTCTATGGAGATTCTGTGGGTTTGGCTCGGGGTTAGAATCGAACGAGAAAAGGTTGAGATGTCCCTGTCCGCTTCTGAGCGAGGTCAGGCAGGGCTGCTGGGGCTTGTCTCAGTTATTTCTCCCTGGCTCTGTTCGGCACGAGGCGGCCTCGAGCCCTTCGCGGGCCGGCCTTCGAACCTCGGCCTGTTGCCGCCTATATCGAATGAGGCGACGGCCGTTTCGTGATGTGACATGAAGCGTTGGGATGTCTTGTATATGTATAATATAATTGAAATGAAGGCGGGGTCGGTAACGTTACCTTGGCAGATATGTCCGTGCGGGGTTTGGGCCCTGATAATGAGGTTGGAGTAACCTGCATAAGAATCGCTATTCTTTGTTTTTCGTATCTTGGTGGTGGTCCGAGCTGTTTAATTGACTTGGGTAGCCTGACAGCTTCTCCCATGGGGGAGATTCTGTAGGCGGACCCCTTCGAACCCTTCTTGCGAAG